>NW_019386866.1:61386-86511 GCF_000671375.1 Centruroides sculpturatus | reverse complement strand
TGAAAAACACTAAGATCTTTCTTTATAAACTTTCCTTATATAGTACATTCTGAGTAAACACTGTACTGTCTTTTAAAAGATTTCCTTGTCGTCCTAAAGTTTAGTAATAGACACTTTAATATTGTTCGGATAGTCGACGTTCTGATTTCTCTTCTGTACTCCTTGACATAACAATGTCTTAATTCCACGTTGATAAAACAAAGATAAACTGAACTCTTTTTATATACTCGTTAGATCGTTACTTCCGCCTGCATAAAATTAAAACGATTTGTAAAATGTCTTTTTTTTACAAGTGACACAATGATGCTATTTTTTTAAAGTTTAAATTTTAATTTTAATGCAGTTAGTTTAAAATACCGCATGTGCCAAAAATTGTAGCATTAAAAAAATTTCTTTTTCCTGCACGAACGTTACGTGTTCATTAACATCACTGCAACGTAAGATAATTCAGTGATACAAAATCGACATAACGTTTGTTCTATAGCTAAAATTTATACAAAATAAATAGCCCTTACTTTCTCTCAGAAAATAAAATGAATATAACTAAAAGTTTCTCTGGATTAAACAAAAGTCACACACACAATCATACAGTCTACGTCTTTTAGGTTAGCAATTCGTAATTCTATCAAGAATTGAATTTTTCACGTATTTTTTCACAATTTCACATCAAATCTAAAGTTTTAATGAAATATACCAGATCAAAATTACAAAATTTTTAAAAGTATTTTAAAATCAATTGTATACAATTTTGAAATATGTGGTTAATAATGATGTATGCGTACATTAATATCATTTAAAATAACGTTAAAATTTTGTCATTAAGTTTTTTTCATATAAATTTCCATGATTGAAATCGTCTTCCTTAATATTTTCAGTACTTAATTGAATAAATGCCGTTCGTTGATTGTATATTTAATTAGTGTGTTACAATATTTTAAACATTTGTATTAAGTACGAATAATTAAATTTATTTCGATAATGTGCCGAATAAAGAAAATGTAATTAAAATTTTTTTTGATTAATCTTCTTATCGTGTTGTTATTTCTTCATTTATTTAAGAATTATTGTTGAGAAGAAGGCTTATCCTTATGAAAAGGCTGCTGGTCAGCCTCTACCATCTCTAATTTCTTTTTCNGAATTGTTAGAGCAAAAGTGATGGAACTGATTGTCTCTGATACTGATCTAATAAAGATTGTCTGTCTATCTCTGATAGTGGAGCCAGCAATTTTGAAGGTTTTGAGTGAGAAAAACAGTTCTTTTCTGTGTATATACATATATGATATATTTGTTTTCTGTGTACCAGTACTAAATAAAACTTTTTTTAGTGGTTCAAAGCTCACTATTATTATTTATTTATTGGAAGTTTAGGATTATTTTAAACATTTTCACTGCAACCTAACATCCATGTGGCTTATCAAACAAAAACATCTTATAAATATTTGGTTTTTTAACAGTGCTGCCTATCAAACCATATAGCCTATAGTCTCAAAAATATAGTAATTTAATAATTCTAAATATATTAAATCATTATGATTAATAATAACCATTTAATTAATTATTAAAATTTTTCCACTAATAAAGAAAACAGATCATATATGTTATACATTAAAACTAATCTATGCTCATTAAATTTGTGAATGTAATATCATGCATAAAATAATTAAAAATTTTTGTTTTGATTGCAAAGAGAGAGATATTTGTTTTAATTTAAAATTATATATGAATTTAATTATGAGTAAAAACAATTACCATATTTTAATAATATGTTTTCATATTAATAATTAATTTTTATATACTTTAAATAACTTTCATTACCTTGCATAAATATTATGTGAAAGTGGTGGTGGCTCCCAAGAAAGAAGAGGTACACTGGCTAATCGAATATGAATATCATATAGACCCTAAATATAAATTTTAAGAAAATTAAACACTGAAAATAACAGAAAATTCGAATTTTGTCACTAAGATCAATTTCATACAGGAATCGCAGGAAAGAGAGAACGACGAACTAGAAGCCGGCAGCACACTTCTATTATTAAGCAGAAGGAGATTCGAGACGTTAGAGGCTGAAGATGCTTTTCCTTCAAATTATTCTACCGGTGAACAATAATTGATAAATAAATAAAAAAGACAACGTAATACCATAATTTATTTAGAAAATTTCAAATAAATTTTTTTTAGCCAAATTATCAAAAACACTTTTATTATTTGTGCTTGATATAAATATTCAAATATTAGTAACTTCTGATCAAATTTCTATTTAATAAACAGCGTTTAACGAACTAAATATCAATATAATTTTGAATGAAAATTTGTTAGACTTATAATATTTATTACAAATATACAAAAATTTTTCACAAAATATGTCGAATAAACAACCACAGTTTTTCAATGAAAGACCTCACAGGATGTCAGCCATTTAAGCAGTTTATACTGTCTGCTTTAACATAAGAATAAACAAAAAATTTCACCTAGAGTGAACAAAATCATAGTAGTTTCACAGAGAATTCACTTACACACACATAAACAGATTTAAGCCTATATATTGAAAAACACTAAGATCTTTCTTTATAAACTTTCCTTATATAGTACATTCTGAGGAAACACTGTACTGACTTTTAAAAGATTTCCTTGTCGTCTTCGCTTTGTAATAGACACTTTAATATTGTACTGATAGTTGACGTTCTGATTTCTCTCGTGTTGTTCTTGACAAAACCATGTAACGTACTGTACAACACCATGTAACAAAACCATGTAACAAAACCGTAACAAAATCATCTTAATTCCACGTTGATAAAACAAAAATAAAACTGAACTCTTTTTAAATACTCGTTAAATCGTTGCACGAAATTAGAACGATTTGTAAAAAGTTTTTTTACAAGTGACACAATGATGCTATTTTTTTAAAGTTTAAATTTTAATTTTAATGCAGTTAGTTTAAAATACCGCATGTGCCGAAATGTTTAAAATTGTAGCATAAAAAAATTTCTTTTTCCAGCGCAAACGTTACGTGTTCACTAACGTCACTGCAAGTAAGGTAATTCACTGATCCAAAATCGACATAACGTTTGCTCTATAGCTAAAATTTATACAAAATAAATAGCCCTTACTTTCTCTCAGAAAATAAAATGAATATAACCAAAAGTTTCTCTAGATTAAACAAAAGTCACACACACAAACATACAGTCTACGTCTTTTAGGTTATCAATTCGTAATTCTATCGAAAATTGAATTTTTCACGTGTTTATTTCACAATTTCACATTAAATCTGAAGTTGTAATGAAATATACCAGATAAAAATCACAATATTTTAAAATCAATTGTATACAATTTTGAAATATGTGGCTAATAATGATGTATGCTCACATTAATATCATTTAAAATAACGTTAAAATTTTGCCATTAAATTTTTTTCATATAAATTTCCATGACTTNAAACAAAAGTCACACACACAAACATACAGTCTACGTCTTTTAGGTTATCAATTCGTAATTCTATCGAAAATTGAATTTTTCACGTGTTTATTTCACAATTTCACATTAAATCTGAAGTTGTAATGAAATATACCAGATAAAAATCACAATATTTTAAAATCAATTGTATACAATTTTGAAATATGTGGCTAATAATGATGTATGCTCACATTAATATCATTTAAAATAACGTTAAAATTTTGCCATTAAATTTTTTTCATATAAATTTCCATGACTTCCTTAATATGGAAATTCTTAAATTTCCATATTAAGGAAGACAATTTGCAATCGTCTTCCTTAATATTTTCAGTACTTAATTAAATAAATGCCGTTTGTTGATTGTATATTTAATTAGTGTCTTACAATATTTTAAACATTTGTATTAAGTGCGAATAATTAAATTGATTTCGATAATGTGCCGAATAAATAAAATGTAATTAAATTTTTTTTTATTAATCTTCTTATCGTGTTTTTATTTCTTCATTTATTTAAGAATTATTGTTGAGAAGAAGGCTTATCCTTATGAAAAGGATGTTTATCAGCCTCTACCATCTCTAATTTCTTTTTCTTCGATCCACCTTCTCTGGCTGCTTGTGCTTCTTCGTTGTCTCTTTTTTCTGATTCCTGTAAGATCATTGTGATAAAATTAAAATTTTTGTATTAATTTTAAAGTTTGATTTTGTTAAAATTCTTATACTTAATTACAAATATTTAAAAAAAATTCATAGGTGAAATTTTCTCTCATCAAAATATTTTCTGAGCTTTATTACATATAAAAATTGTTTACAAATTTCATAAATATCATAAAATTCTCTTTTCTTTTCTATTGTAATAAAATGTCTTGTAGATGTAAACAAATTATAATAAAATGAAGTAATAACGTAATTGTATTGTATTAATATTAAAACGATTTAGTGAATAAAAAAACTACGAATAATATGTTTCAGCTTACTATTAAAATTATTTGTAGAAGAACACCGAAATATTTCATGAAAAAAGTATAATATATTCAACTATAATAAACATCGTGACATTTTTAAGTGAATAATTATTTATATTTTTATTTTTGCAAAAAATGAAATTATATTTTTCTCCAAGAGTACCTTTGTACTACATACTTCGCGAAATCGATGTTTTTCTTTTTCACTCGCGAAGAGTCTAGGATATGTACCAAATATTACTCTGTATATTCTGTTTAGTCACATACACAAATAGTATTTTAGTATACAGCTGTAAAAAATGTCCCTTATTTGTTCCCAAGTGATAACACTCGGGAATTTTAGCAGCTAATATTACAGCCAATATATATAACGGATCTCTTCATATCCTGTTCATATCTCTTGTTCTTGCATTATTACATTCTGTATTTTCGATATGGCAAAATTCAGCTCCGATATTTTTTCAATTTCGTGTTGAACTTCTAATCCTGCATTCGCATTTTCTCAATAACTTTTTGTTTTTGCGGTAGAAACACTAATCACTTCCACACTACACTCTTTTTACATTGACGAATTAGGGATAGTCACATCAGGATTTGTGAATGACGGCTGTTCATTGTCAATAGTGTTTTTAAAATATATTCCTTGGATCTTTGCAGTTAGCAATGACGTTGGTGTAATAATTCAATTATTAGTTGAAGCTAATCTTCGCTGCAACCATCAGTTACAGCATTATTAAGAAGAGATGTTGTCTTCAGTCTAACAGTTAAGGTTAAACCAAGCATGGTTACATCAGACCTATTTAATTCCTCGATAATATCATCTGTTCTTCATGAACTGCACAAATCTTTATATGTTGGTTCAGTGCTGAATTTTGTAACTCTAAAAAAATATTACTCGACGAGACTTTACTATTTATTAAATTTGCTGTATTCGAATGCCGATTGTGCGTAATGTTAGGTAAATTTGATTAATTACTTAAGTACGAGTTATCATATTTACCGACATGAACTGACACGAATCGTAAATTATATTTACCGCTGATTATGTGATTTACAGTCGTATAATTAAGTTTCTTTCTTTTACAATATTGTATGAGAGACAAACTATGGTTTGTTGTTAGGTCATTTACAATGATTTTTCTGCTGTGAATGTCTGAATAAAGTTTATATAAATCATTTGCGATTATGCCACTATCTCAGCTAAATCAAATACTTGATTCGAAGTTAATCAACGAACCATTAATTACACCAATTATGTCACAAGATTTTCATAGTTTCGAACAGTTAATTGTGAACTGTTAAATTTAAATCATAAACCAAAATGTACAATTCTATTTAATTAAAACGTGAATTTTTAAAAACACAATGTGACGTATTGACTTGTAAAACAAAAAAAAAGCAAAAGAAGCGCCGGCCTCGCTAATTTAATTCAAAGGTTGGCCAGTCGTAAACAACATGCAAGGTGGAGTAATCAAGTGGGTGACACCATCAACAGATCCAAGCTTACCTGGGTTACAGCTCTTTACAATGAAGATCTGTAATTGGTCTGGATTCCTGCCCAAAAAGTCCTTAAGTTAGAGAGCGAGCAGGAGAAAGGGTAAGAAAGTGCTCTGAACTGGTAACAGGGAAGTCTCATACACTTCAAAAGTTTGCTGAGGTTAGAGAGAAAGAGAGAGAGAGAGAGTATACTCCCCTATCTCTCTCTCTCTCTCTCCCTGCGGGATATCTCAGGGACAGCTAAATGCTGAGACCAGACGAACCGCGGAGTAGAGCAAATGTACAGGCTGACGAGGACCTCTCCAAAACTTAATCGTTCTCGAAATCCAAACTAGTACGTGAAGCACCACGCTTTGAGTATCCTGTGTTTTCTGTATTTCCCAACTCGTGTAGTCTATATATATTTTGTAAATAAACTGTACATACTGTCTGTCTTGATTGTGGAAGTGAACTTTCATCGAGCCTACATCAGAACAATCTCTGTTCGTACTAAATTTGCGAAACAACTCCAGAAGATGGAGTTTACGTGGAAAGTTCACTCAATTAAAACGTGAATTCTTAAAAGTACAATTTATTTCTAAAGAACGAATAGAATAAGTACCGTTGACGTGGAAGGAATGTCTTCAATATGGCAATGCTTATGTTTTAACCATTTCTCATTCGAGCGAGTGCTGAAGGAACATAAATGACATTGAAATACTATTACCGACAATCTAGGATTATCGTCTTTGTGGTCTGCATCATCCTTGTTTTCGTTATTTGTATTTCCTGGTGCAGACAATGTTTTATTAAAAGATGTCTTCAAAAAATTCTCTTCTTTATTCTGTTGTTCAGATTGCTTGAAAAAAAATTATCAATGATGAGCAAACCAGCAAAACAGTTTTATATTATTTCTGNTTTTCTTGGGAAATCACTGAAAAATGCGTTTTGCAGTTGTAAACACGAACATAATAAAGAAAAAAAGCAGATTCAACAAATACTCTATAAAATGTCTATGGCGTGCTTTGTACTGGTGTTTTTCATGGAATTATTACTACACTTTTGATTTGTTATCTGAACAGTCAGTTGATTATCAACTGAGAAAAGTTTCCTACTAACACATACAAACATTTTTCCTCGGAACAACGCCAATCCACTAAATAACATATAATTGAAATGAATCAAAAAAATTTAATACCTACAAGCAACTTAAGACTCTATCAAAAGCTTGAATTATGTTTAATTTTGTATGTTAATTGTTTTTTCTGTATGTCTGTTATGGTCTGTTTGTATTTTCATTTTACACTGAAAAAAGCTAATGGCTTACATGATAAATAAAGTAAAGTAAATAATTAACTTGAAATAGTTTAGATATAAAAGAGACAGAAACGTGCAATTTTTTAAAATTGAATTGAAATTTATTCAATTAAAGCTTATCGAACAAATGTAAAACATAAATTAAGTGTAACGTCGATGTTTGGATGTTTTGGTTTTCTGAAGCAATAAATTGAAAAAATAACTTAATAAGTTTTGTTTTTTTCAAATATTATAAATTTTCTATCATATAATTTTCGCTATAAATTAAATTAAAATGTATACTGTCTACGACGATTTCACATATATCACGAACTGTAACTGAATACTGTATTCAATTTTGCTTTCGTTATTAAATATCAAGACGTAAATAATCTAATATATTATTAATTTAATATATTTGAAAAATTAGTTGTCCAGAATTAATTAATCAAACGGATGGAAGTTTCTTTCGTGTTCTTTTAGGGAAACTTCGTCCAAAAATCGTTGACGACAGAAAGGACATTCCAAATATGTTTCTTCAACGTGTATTTCTGGAAAGAATTTCAGTGGCGACGATAATTCCAACTGAATAGTTTCTAAATTGACGTCAACGTTTTCAAGAAATTGTTCACTTTCTTTTGAAGTGAAAAGATTATCTTGTGATGAAATTTCTTCAAATTCTATTGACTGTGGTATTTGAAAACGTGTTGATGGTTGTTCAAGCGATATTTTTTGCTCTCGTTGAACGTCTTGTGTACATTCCTGAAAGTAAATAACACAAATAGCATTACAGTACAACATTTACTAAAATGTAAATTGAAAAAAATATGTAATAGATAATTATATACTGTATTATATATTTGTAATGCTATAGAATAAAGCGTTAATGGCTGATATTTGACAAAGAATCCAGAATCGTTGTATATTTCTAATACAGGAGTTTTCCTGTTAATTAAAAAAACTTTTCTTGGAGTATCTAATAAAACAAATACACATGTGTACAATATATGCGATAAATGAACATTGATACAATGCGTGCTCGTTAAATAAGTGAAGTTATTATCATAATTTTTTTCATTTTAATAGTCGATTGTGTGTTGAATATTTAGTCATTAATTAACCTATTTATACACTTACTTCGGTGCAATATGGAGTTTTCTCTTTTAGATGGATGCTTCTGATGTGTCTGTTTAGACTACTTTTGGTATTGAAAGTGGCATTGCAAAAATTACAGGAAAATGGCCGCTCTCCGGTGTGAGTTCTCATGTGAGTGTTTAAAGCAGCGGGAGACTGACAAACTTTTTTGCAGATTTTACAAATACGACTCATTATCTTCGGATCGTTCGGTGGAATCTAATTATTTTAAAAATTTTAATTTAATTGTTAACAGTATATAAAAACATAAAAAGTAGCTTTCTAAAGGCAAGAAGTTTATCACAATTATTCGTAAAATAGTTTTCAAATGATTTCCACATTATATTTCATTGTGGTGATGTTGGAGTTATAAGATCTTATTATTGACACTAACAATTACGCACATTGAACAACTGTGTTTAAAAAAAATTTTCGATTGTAATCTGAATTCAATCTTAAAAAAATAATAACATAATACGGTGAAAAATAAAAAAAGTTTTTCTGGTGTTTTTACTTTATAAAATGCAAGTAATAAATTAGAAAATAACAACACGAAGAGGTATGTTGTTTTTATCAATAAAAATATCAATTATAAGATTAATAAGTGTGAAGAATGATTCGCTTAATAATTTAACATTGTTGTAATTAAAATGTTATATACTTCACATTTATCGTAGGATATTAATTACACTGATGAATTCTTTATGAATAACGTCTTTCCGACTTTATAAATGTTTATGAGTAATTAATTGGAAAAGGTTAAATACAAAGAACGGGTTTTCTTAAAAAATACAAAGAAACATAACCAATGTAAAATATTTGAATGATCGTCGAAACCAATAAAAAAACAACGAAAATTTTCAGGCCAAAAAAACAATAATGATGTTTACAGTTGCTTATTATTATCATTATTATTTTAATATTTGTTCACGTGAATTAACACAGTTGCATCGAGTATTGTTTAAAATATTATCATATATACTTATATTGTGTCTGTTTATTTTATAACTTTTATCGCTTTGATAATTGAAAAATAAAAACGAAAATGAAAATATAGGAACTTGTGGTAATATTTACTTCAGATAAAATTTCATCAGAATGCAATGCGTACGTGTGTTGTTCCAACTCGGATTTACTTTTGAAGCGTTTCTTACAGTCATAGTAATTGCACTTGAACGGCTTTTTATTTGAATGCACTTTCAAATGACGAATGAAATTGCTCTTATCCGAAAAGCTTTTTCCGCACGAATTGCATTTATACGGCTTTTCACTCGTGTGAATTCGCATGTGTTTTTGCAAACTATATTTACGTCGAAATTCCTTTTCGCATATCGGGCATTGATGTTTTATGTCCTTTTAAAACAATTCATTAAATACATATAAATAATTAGTAAAAAACTTCAATTAGAATTATTCACATTATTATAAATTATTGTTATATATTTTAATAATATGATAAAAATATTAATCATATGTACTGTACCTTCGATATAAAATTGAAATTGATAGTTTGTGTTATTTCGTGAATTTTGAATAAAACAGTTTGGAAAATTCAAAATGTATTATACAAATTAAATGAAAGATTTCACTTACCATTTTGACTTTACTTATTTTGATGCAATTATCGAATTCAGTTTTCTGATTCTAAGACGAAATTTCGTTAAAACGGAAAACAACAATGCACCGAAATAATGTAATTTCTTGATTGTTACGGTTTGATTATATTAAGCATGTTTAATTGCGTAAGTCTTCGAACCTAAAAATAATTGAAAACACAAAACGATACATATATCTTTTGTATTGGAGAACGCATGTATTTTAGTAACGAATTTTAGTAACGAAAATTACGCTCTTTTATTAACAAGAAAAAGTAATTATTTCGCTTTCGTTTATGTAACGAACTAGAAAAAAAAGATCTTAGCCGGGAATGTGTAAACCTTCCTGTCATAACTATCAACATTCATTGTTTTCTGCAGAACTTGCAGCTCATCTTGCAGAAAAGTTTACAGTTATCATCCAACTTTCGTCAGTTTTTTAAGTCCCTGGAACACCTATAACCTTTAACTCATGAACATCCAATCACGTAGTGGAAATTCCCCACAAAAACCTATAAAAGACAGTTCTTTCCCTTTCTCGGGGGAGTCTCTTAACGAACGCTGGACCGACGACATCGCGCCGATTCTCCGAATCCGCCGAACTCCGATCTATGATCGACGAGAACAGCTTACCGCAAAGTCGCGAACTTTTTATAATTGTGTTCCTGTGGATATAAGACAACTTTAGTTGAACATTTAAGTGCCTCCACGGATAAGATCGGCAAAAGGGACATTCAAAGAGGTATGATGAGTTCATGTTTACAGTTGCTTATTATTATTATTATNTTATATAATTCTTATAAATACATATTATATAGTTATAGTTTATCTTACTGAAATGGATCTATGGTAATGGATCTATTTAGGATAGTTGTAATTTGACACGATAACCTATTTTTTTCTTTTTGTTTTCGTTATTAACCTAACCTAACATTCGAAAACGGAGTGCCGACCGATTGGGAAGAGAAGAAAAAAATCCAAACCAATCGGAACCCTTAATTCGCTAGAATACTATTTAAACCGTGAACTCAAAGACACTGGGATTTTTTCTAAGTTCTTCAGTTTATTCGCTTCCGCTTCCTCCTTTCGTATTTGCTTAAAGTTGGTGCAAGTTCTAATATTTTGTTTTCGGGTCGGGTGTTACGGCTACACGGACGAATTACCTAAAACAATTTTCAGCGCATATCACCTAAAGATACAGCGAAGAGTCTTTAGGTCACTGTGTTATGTGAGTAGATCGCAGAGACCGTTACGTTCGCATTTAGGCGCGAGCAGTCGCGTCTGTAGGCGGTTGGATTCGGGATGGAAATCGCTTGAGGAAGTGCATCCAACACAATTGTATCAATAACAAAATTCGCTTATTAAAGTAGTTCTACAAAAGGGTATTTTCCCCAGAGCTTCTTCGCAAGAACCGAGTTGCAGGGAGAGAGCTTACCTACCATCGCGCGTCGTTATAAATACCTGAAGCACGGTGTACGGATTTCCAGATGTCTGTGGAGTTGTTGGGGAGCCTAGAAAATGTCTCTGTTGCTTTGGATGGCAGTTAAAGTCTATCGAAAGTTGAGATCCGTTAGTTCTTCGAAGGTGTTCCCGGAGAAACACAGGATGTTCGGGAGGGAGCACTCGGCGACGTGCGATGATGATAAATCCTTTCGGCTGGCACACAGGGAATACTCTCGTGGACTTTCGACCCATCACTGTTCCTTGAGTTTTCCTCTTTATTTCCAAGTCATGTTGTCGTTTTCCACCAATAGTGAATTTTAAGTTGTAGTTCCCAGTAACACATTCTGAGTTCCCTGGGAAAGGAAACGACTCCAGGAGGAGAAATGCACTCATCTTCTGGTAATAAAATGGAAATTTTCTTTTCTCAGAGATTTAAATAAATTTCCTTTTCAAAACGAAGAATGAATTTCCTTTCGTAAAATTTTTAAATAAAATTGTGGAGTTTTACTCCTTTCCTAGTCCGACCTCACACACATATTGATTTATCTTTTATAAAATGGATAAATCTTTTGCTATGTTGGGCGTTTTGGAAAATGCCTTTTGAGTGTTTAACAGTAACCAGCAAGCATTGTAAAATTTCACTGGCCTTGATAATTTTTTCCTATGGTAGAGATGTTTTGATTGGAACGCAGCATGTGTTCCAATCAAAACATCTTACCATGGGAAAAAATTATCAAGCCTTACCAAAATTGTCGAGAAGAAACTTGGGTGAAAATCCACGATATGCATTTTAAGTGACATATTACATACCGTATCCTCATAAGATTGTAAGAGCCCATTCACAATTTCGCAGTAATTTGGAGGTTTGTGATTAACCAAGAAATTTTGTGCAACATCTTCGAATGACTTTGATTTTGACTTTTGAACCGCGCTTAACAACCTTTCAAATTTTTTTGCCTTTAATTAAAGTACTTATTTGTGTACCAAAGAAAATTCCAGATTTGATTTCAGCATCAGTTATATGAAGAAATTTTTCCGTCAAATAATGATATCTAGCATTGTTTACGATCATTACATTGATAAAGTTTTTGAAAAGTGTTAACTTTACATGAAGTGGAGGTAGAAGAACCATATGACCATTGACTAATGGTGCATAACGATTTTATTTTGGCCAATAATAAGCATTTCACTCGTTGACCATTCCTTCTTGAAGTAATGAATTTTCTTGTCTCTTCTGTCCCACCCACACAAGAAGCATCTAAATTTAGTATAGTCAATTAATAATGCAACTACTTTTAAATCACAACATGTGATTCAATTGTACTTTTGGTAATGACTTTTTTTCAAGTACGACTTTTATATTTTCATAGATTTTTTATTTGTGTTAAATAAGCTAATGGCACAGAAGTAAATTTGTTTCTATTGGGTAAAAGCACAGCCTTAAAACTAATTTTAGACGAATCAATGAAAAGTCTCCATTCTGTGGTACTATGTTTATTATCAAGTGCATTCACCGGAGCACTGGTATTATTGCAATAAATCAAACCACTTTCTTTACAATACTAATCTTGAAAACCATCTTGACGATTACGAAAAGTTGTTCGATGAAATAAATGACAACACAACCGTTTAGTGGAGAAACTAAAAGTTCAGCCTGTATTTTAGACACGATTAGATGCCTAAGAAGCTCATTTAGCTCACCTCGAGTTAATAAGTGAGGTATACAAGTAAAGGCGTTAATTTCCGGCTTTAGGTTCCTTATATCAAAACGTTTAAAATTTTATTCCCCAATCTCCCGAATTTTTAAAATGTCATTTTGATACACCCTGTGTATGAGCCATCGAATAACATCACTCTTTGCCACCTCGTGTTGAAACTAGAAACTTACGTCACTGGAACCAGACGTTTGTGACCAATAAGTGACTGCTCCTCGGAGAAAGAGCCTAATTATTGCTGGACTATCCATATGAAAAGAAGAAAAAGTTGAGGTTTTTCAAATAATTTTAAGTAATTATTGTAAGCCTTTTAAATGTTTCGGTGCCCCACATTTTACATACTCACTTACATCATTCATCCATTTCAACCCAGAGACGAAAAATCTAACCCAATCCGATAAAACTGGAAAACTAAATGAAAACTTTTCTTGGCACACATATCAAAATACCTTACTTTAATAGAATATTTTATGCTGTTACTTTTTAACAAGAATTATCCTGTTAATTAGGAAAAAACTTATTTTCTGGGAGTATCGAATGAAACAAATACACGTGTTTAAAATATATGCGATGAATAAATATTGAAACCATGTGTGCCCGTTAAATCAGTAAAGTTATTATTATATTTATATACTTACTTCGGAGCAAGATGTCGTTTTCTCTTTCGGGTGGATTTTGATGATGTGTCTGTTTAAACTACTTTTGGTAGTGAAAGTGCCGTTGCAAAAATTACACGAGAATGGCCGTTCTCCAGTGTGCGTTCTAATGTGAGCCTTTAAAGCTGCGGGAGATGGACAAACTTTTTCGCAGATGATACATTTACGACTCATTAACTTTGGATCGTTTAATGGAATCTAACTATTTAAAAAAGTTTTAGTTTATTGTTAACAATATACAGATTATATCTGAATGACGTTTTAAAAATTTGGGAGATTGTAGAAGATGAAATTTTGAACGTTTTGATATAAGGAACATATAGCCGGAAATTTCAACTAAAGTATCTACAGTGGTAGGAAGTGCTAGACCGCCCTTCACTTTGGTAGATACCCTTCAGTCCATTGACGTCATGTTATTGCTGCGAATGGATATCTCTAAACACACAACTACAGTGGTCTAACTGAAGCTGTGTACAGGACGTTGTGTACAGCATTTAATACCATCAGAGAGAAGTGTGGCATTTTACTGTGTGTCGGACAAAACATAATATGTCGTTGCACATTACGAATTGAAATTGGTTGTCGTTACATTGAAATCTACTCTAAAGTAGTGTAGCCACTGACTCGATGTACACTTTGCTTGTACTCTACTGTTTTGTCAATAAAACTTGTCATAAATACTGTATTCTGCTGTTTCATTCAGCATATCGATCGCATAAAACGCGCAAAGTGCTGTAGAAACATTATATTACATTTCCGGCTATATTTTCCTTATATCAAAACGTTCAAAAATTTCATCCTGATCAATCTCCCAAATTATTATTCCCCCAAATTCTGACACACCTTGTATAAAAACATAAAACATAACTTTTAAAACGCAAGAACTTCATGACAATTTTATATAATACAGTTTTCAAATGATTTTTATCATGTATTTCATTGTGATGTTGGAGTTATATGTAAAACATTTTGTTCAAGTGTTATTAAATTAGATATATAGAAATGTAACGTATAAAAACGTAATGTATAAAAATTAAATATGTATAGAAAATTATTTTATAAAAATAGAACTAACGAGATGCTGCAGAGTAATTTGCTTACATGTTCTTATTAACACTAGCAATTACGCACATTACAGACAAATGTTTTTGGAAATTTTTTCGACTGTAATCTGAATTTTATCTTAAAAAAATTATAAAATTTTGTAATTTTAACGCTGACCTAATAACACAATGAACAATAAAATGATATTTACAGATGCTTATTGATATTATTATTTTAATATTTGTTTGTGTGAATAAACACAGTTGCATCGAGTATTGTTTGAAATATTAATTAAAGGTTTTATATTATCCTGTAGAATTTTATTGTGCCTGTTTATTATATAATTTTTATCGCTTCGATAATTAAAAAATAAGAACGAAAATGAAAATATAGGAACTTGTGGTAATATTTACTTTAGATAAAATTTCGTCAGAATGCAATGAGTACATGTGTTGTTCCAACCCGGATTTCCATTTAAATCTCTCTCCACAGCCATTATAATAGCACTTGAACGGCTTTTCAACGGAGTGCACTTTTATGTGCTCTATTAAATGAATCTTCTGCGTAAAGCTTTTTTCGCACAAATTGCATTTATACGGCCTTTAATTCTTGTGAATTCGCATGTGTACTTGCAAATTATATTTACGTCGAAATTCCTTTCCGCATGTCGGGCATTGATGCTTTCTGTCCTATTAAAACATTTCGTTGAATAAATATAAATAATTAGTAAAAAACTTAGATTAAAATTATTCACATTATTATAAATTATTGTTATATATTATAATAATATGATAAAAATATTAATAATATGTACTGTATCTTCGATATAAAATTGAAATTGTCAGTTTGTGTTATTTTGTGAATTTTGAATAAAACAGTTTGGAAAATTCAAAATATATTATACAAATGAAATGAAAGATTTCTCTTACCATCGTGACTTTACTTATTTTGATGCAATTATCGAATTCAGTTTTTTAATTTTAAGACGAAATTTCGTTAAAACGGAAAACAACAATGCACCGAAATAATGTAATTTCCTTGATTGTTATGTTTTAGTTATATTAAACATAGATAATTGCGCATGACCACGTACCTAAAAATAATTAAAAACACAAAACGATATAATATCTTCTGTATTGGAGAAACGCATGTGAGGGAACAAATATAGTAACGCTATTTCTGTTTCTTGTTTAATTTATTTTTGAGTTATTATTATTTTACTCAATCTGCACAATAAACAGTAAGAATAAAAGCACGGTTTGATAATACTCAGTAGGAGTGTACGAGTTTACACGAATGGGAATGTCTACAATTTTTTAGTATTTGAACTGCCGAAATAAGGAATATATTGAAAATTATATTTTTACTTCTATTGTTATAAATTCTTCTTTTTATTTATTTATTTATTTATGACTCTGAGTCCATAAACGTACTACAAGTATTTCATTCAAATGAAAAGCCATCCCAGTAGAATTATAACGGATGTGAATATAGTTTTAAACAGAAAGATTAGTTGAAACAATACATGTTTGCAAGACACCAGAAAAAACTTTTATTTAACGTAAATGTTAGGAGAAGTTATTCTTAGGCCGTGGACAGGCATGCGTAAAAATCGGCGTAAAGTCTAGCATATTACAGAAAGCGTAAAAATTTATCTGAAATTTTGGCTGAAAAATAACTAAAAAAAAGTCGCGCATTGCCCCTACTTTTTACCCGCGTAAACATCACCAATAAAGAGATGTCTGCTTTGTGACGTCAAAGTAAACACGTGGTTTTTATTCTAATAATGGCGACAATGGCGGTTAGCCCTACAATTGTGACAGTCTCCAAAAACCGAAAAATAAATGAAATAGAAAAGTTTATTGAATCCGTTCGAGCACATTAGTGCCCTTTTGAAAAAATGTGATACGTATAAAAAAATTGTATTTAAACAAAGTATATGGACGGCCATAGGTACTAAATTTCAAATAACAGGTAGGTATAGTTGAAGCGATATATTGTATTCAGATCACATGTTAATTTCAATTCGGAAAACAAGTCTATCAATTTAAATTTATGAATTATAGCAGAGTCAGCAAAGAAACAATGAAAGGTTCAAAGAGATAGATATACGAGGAAAAAAAATTATCAAAAATTAGCACTGTTAATGGCAGTAGTTTTTCCTATTCGGCCAGAAGTTTACGTATGTGTAATCTGGCATAAAAGCGTAAAACAGAAACTGAACCTGAAACTTTCTGTTTCACTTGTCTGCCACACATTCTTACACATGTGGGTTCTTGGCCTTATGTTTCGATACTTAAGGCGATGAACTTTATTAAATTATTGTATGAAATATCTTTTATTATACCCGATATCAATATATCAAGTGATGTAATAGATGTACAGTAGTTAGTTTTAAAAATGATAACCAATGCATCTGTACTAATTTACAGAAACAAGCGTAAAATAATTAAATTGATGAGTAATTTTAATTAATGTTCTAATCTTATAAGATTCGGTAAACACTTCGCTTTTTTCCGGTTTAGAACTTTATTAGAAATTGTGAATTCATTAACATTTCTTTCATTTTTCGAGTGTTTCAAGAAATAAGTTAAAATCCTTTATAAAATCGGAATTATAATAAATATATTGGTGTAATTAATGCTGTGAATAATACTAAACACTAATTGCAAGGAGCTTAAACTTTTAGAATAAACTTTCTTTCCAATTTTTATTTTTATAGTTGACATTTCTATTTAGAAACAAAACATATATCTTTCACGTGTTTTTACTTTCTAATTAATGAAACCGTTATACAAAGTAAATACACCAAAACCTAGTGTTTTTCACTAACTGTTATTAATTAAGAGATTAAAATTATGATATATTATGCTTAATTGCAAATGTCGGTAATACTATGTTGAAGAATGTTGTCAGTGGCGTTTCTATGGAATAGTTTATATAAATACTTAAACGAAAACTGTACATAAAATATCAAACGATTCACAAACATTCATTTTCATAAATAAAACATTCGTACTTAAACAGTTATATTTTATGCTTTAATATATTGTGGACATATAAATCAATCTATAATTAGATTCCGTTGCATGACCCAAAAATAACAAGCTGTAGATGTCTTATTTGCACAAAACTTTTCCCGACTCCAACTGCTTTAAGAAATTACATAAATATTTCCACCGAAAACCTGCCATGTTCATGTAATATATGCAACGTGAAATTCAGATATAAAATTCAATTAAACAGACACAATGAAAAGTTACATCGAAGAGAAAAAACTCTAACTAGTTTCAGGTAAGTGTAAAAGTATTTTTAACGACTGAGCATTCAACAAATACATTAAAACTTCGACTAACGAATTAATTCTGCTCAGGTAATGCTTTTTAGAGCAGAAAGTTCGTTATGTTTGTACGTAAGTTAAGAAAGACAAATTAATTAGTTTACATTTCTTACTTATATAGATATGTCTGTGTAGTAAAATTAAGTATTCCAGTAATTAATTTCACAGAAAACTTTCAAATTCACATCAAAAAGTAAACTTTTGTGCAAACTGTACACTGCAAATTTTAAGAAACATTTTCGATGTTAAAAACGTTGAAATACATTTTAGTTTACGATTGTTCTTTTGAAAATCTTTCGATTTTAGATATGAGCTTGAAATTTGAATGTTGGTAACAAAATAACACGCGTTATTTAATATTTAAAATTATAATGATTTAAGTCAAATATAAATTACTAATAAATTCTCAATTATTATCATTAATTTTAGATTTTTTATTTTTAAAAATTACCAAGTAAAATAATTTAATTCGTAATTATATGGAGATTGCGTATAGTTTATATATTATTCTTTTAAAACAATAATTAAGTGCATAAACACATTAATTTTTCAACGTTATAGAGTCATATTTGATATAAACAGATTTTTATATGCTAGAACAGCGCGATAGAACGGAGTCACACATAAGAGTGTAAGTGATTGGTACTCAGATAGTCTTTTCCTAGTGTTTTGAGAAAGAAAGATCCTTACACAATCCTAACAGTTGTTGCTAAATTTGGCGAATATCCACAATTGGGCGTCCGAACCCGAGTGAGAAAAAATAGCAAGTCGGTTTTGTCGTAGAGAGTTTTGTCCCGTAGCTTTGCGATTTCTTAATGTAGTTATAAGTTTTTCTACCTCTGATTTAAGAATAGTTGGTTAACCTTCCCTGTCCGTCCATTCTGAAGTTGATTATTATCATTTGTTTGTCCAGTGTTTTTATAAACTTTCTCACAATAGTTCCTCCAGTCATCCGCAATTCTCTCCGCATCAGTTACGATTTCATCTTTATTATTTTTAATTATTTGTGTGCGTGGTTTGAACTCTTTTGCTAGATATCTAAGCTTATCGTATAGCTGACGAGTCAAAGTATTGCATATAAAAATAACAAATACAAGCAAAAACTCGAATACATGAAAAAATTATACCGTATGAGTTGAAACAGCAAAGGAGAAACGTTTTGGCAGTTTTAACATTAAACAGTGTGCGTTAAACGCAAAGAATTGTGGGATACCCGCAGAGGAAAAAACTTTTTTGGACATTTTTCTCTGTAACCAAAATCAATGAAAATACATGAGTAGTAAGAAACGAAATGTTGCGCAGTAAACCCATTTATCCTCTTTTCCGTTCTGAAGTACGAACCGATCCCAAGATGACACCAAAACGGATACCAAGAAAACACCCAACGATACGCTTCTTCCGTTTTCTTCCTACAAGATTTGCTTTATCACGAAACAACTTTCAGGCATCCATTCATTATTATTGTTTATTTTATGTGGAGTGTGCCTATCCACGTCACGCAGTGCAAGGAATCTACAAACGTTCTGAAACAATTGTTTGTTTCTGCTCGACAAACTCTAAATGAAGAGAATTCACAAAACTTTGAATTTGCGAATGTTCCAGTTTGCGTGCCACTAATTTGTCCAATTTCAAAGTGTACAAAAACTGCGAAGAATGAATTTCATTTTTGTTTTAGCAACATTAACACATTACAGTGAATTTCATTCAACACGTTTTTGCCACATGTCTTGCGACGTTGCTGGGTTTGTAGAGGGGATGCAGAATTCAGAGAAAATGATTAAAACAGTGGTCCCAGTAAGTAAAACCTGCATCTATTGACCCGGGTATTAATAATAATGAAACTGTAAGAACAAAAAATTGCTGGAATCTGTGGGTCAAAGATAGAAGATCATTCTTGTCCCATTGCATAAGTTTGGTGTTTCAAATTTTGCAAAAGCAATACTGGTGCCGCAACCTATACATCTAGGTGACAAGGTGGTAGTTCAGTTGATTCCGAGGAGTTTAAAAACGCCACCGGGTACATTCGGCAAAGCATTCGTTTTTAGATGGCAATATCGCTCGCGTATGTCCATTCGTGATTTATGTAGTGTTATCAAATTAGTATCCGGACCTTTGTCATGGCCGAGACGCAAAAGTTAATCAGCAAAATTGTCTGTACATCTGTCTTCCAATAGATGGACCCTCGTAATTGTTGACAGGGACAACTTTTTAATTTGATTCCACAGTTACGATGACTTTAGGCAAACATTAAGCTACTCGGCGGGTGTCGGCAGTCAAACTCCTTCGCACTATTAGATCTTTTTTATAAGTTTCGAATGTGAGGAATAACAATAGTAATAATAATAGTGCTAACGATACGTTCCTGGTGGAACTATTTTTGTCATGCTACAACAGTTCGTGTTTGAACTTAATATACGTTATTGCATTTATTGTAATTGCTTGATTTTACTGAAACTGGGAGGAACTTACATTTTTCTACTGGACTGTTTTCTGCATNTATACTTATTTTGTGTCTGTTTATTTTATAACTTCGTATTAACTCTGTCTAGAGAAAATAAGCGATTAGAAACTCTATTTGTGTAGTCTTTGTGTCTATTTTGCTTCTTTTAATAAATAATTGTTATATTGTTAAGATATGGTAGACTCCGTTACTCGATCACCCATTCAGTTTATCGTCGACCCCAAAATTCTCTCCCTCCACTCTCCTGACCGACAGAAAGAGTAAATTAGCCATCTTGACACGTGAACGGTAGCCCTACCACCTCCCCTCAGGTTCACACATGTTAGGAAACAAATAGAGTAACGCTATTTCTGTTTCTTGTTTAATTTATCTTTGAGTTATTATTATTTTACTCAATCTGCGCAATAAACAGTAAGAGTAAAATCACGGTTTGATAATACTCAGTAGGAGTGTACGAGTTTACACGAATGGGAATGCCTACAATTTTTGGGTATTTGGACTGCCGAAATAAGGAATATATTCAAAATTATATTTTTACTTCTATTGTTATAAATTCTTGTTTTTATTTATTTATTTATTTATTTNGATAATACTCAGTAGGAGTGTACGAGATTACACAAATGGGAATGCCTACAATTTTTGGGTATTTGGACTGCCGAAATAAGGAATATATTCAAAATTATATTTTTACTTCTATTGTTATAAATTCTTGTTTTTACTTATTTATTTATTTATGACACTGAGGCCATAAACGTACTACAAGTAGTTCGTTCAGAGGAGAAGCCATTCAAGTAGAATTATAATGGCTGTGAATATAGTTTTAAACAGAAATATCAGTTAAAACAATACACGTTTGCAAGACACCAGAAAGAACTTTTATTCAACGTAAATGTTACGAGAAGTTATTCTTAGGCCGTGGACAGGCATGCGTAAAAATCGGCGTAAAATCTAGCATATTACAGAAAGCGTAAAAATTTATCAATAGGAATAACAATAGTAATAATAATAGTGCTAACGATACGGTAAAATGATAAAATAATTTTTGTTATACATAAAACTAAAAGTGCAAAGGCAAGATCTTACATCGCGCAACTCTTATGACTGGTGTTCTTCAAGACTTGTAAGCTTATACTCAATGTTCAAAGGCCAGTTTTTCGAAAAACTGAAGAAGTGGGTCTCATTGTTTGGACAAGGATGTGTTTGTGTTTAGGACTACGTGTCACCAAGTTTCGTTCGAATCGGAGACGATCAGACGTAAAACTCATACAAATTATGGTCCAGATCGGTTTAACAATAAAGATTTATATAAAGCACAAACCAAGAAAAATTGATATATACAGATTGGTAATTATTATTACTGAATTTTATAATTCTGATCAATAGAAAAAAATGAATCGAATAATGCATACAGTAGTCTAATAAAATATTTATAAGAATAGAAAACCGATTTAAATTGTTATTTGGCTCCAACATAAATAATATTTACATTAATAAATCAAATATTCATAATACTTCACAGTTATTTATTTATTTATTTTAATATTTCCCCAATGAAAGATTACTTTTTACACTTTTAAAAATTAAAAAATTTTAAATTTTAATCAGGTGGCGCCAATTGTTCTTTTTTTTAAATAAAATTGACAGTTACGTTACGTATTTGAGAAGGAAATGGAGGATGGACGTAAGGAACTGGTAAAGTATATTTTCTATTGTAATTATTAAACGGATTGAAACTTTTTTATGTTTTTCGTTGCCAATAAATTGAATAACACCTCAGCTTCTTTTAAACATTTACTAAAGACTTAACACCTTAATGCTGAGAAATATTTATTAAACACAAACGTTTTCAGCCTAATGGAATTTTAATCTTTTAGGTTTATTTATTTTGTTTTATTTTTATATCGCCTTATTTTATTATTTATATTAATATGGCGTCGATCTATTTATTATAGTTATTTTGTATATTGATGGGTTAATTTATTTTTCGTTTTAATTTCGAATTTATAATGATCGAACGTTCCATTTAATACCATTTTGAAATACGTTCGAATGCCAGTTCACCTGAAGATGGCCTATTCCATTAGGCTGAAAACGTTTGTGTTTAATTAATAAATATTTCTCAACATTAAGGTGTTAAGTCTTTAGTAAATGTTTTTCGTTGTATTTTATGCAACAAAATACCTACACGTGCAATATAATATTAACTTATCGATATCCATATGTAACTTATATTTTTATTAAAAGCAAAATATTCCTTCACGGCCAACAGAAACAAACACTGTACAAAGTGTTATAGAAACTCGTACCTGACTATCGGCGTGGAATATAGTCAAATAAATCGATACCAAAAAGTACTTTAACACAGGAAATATAGAGAGTTGATCGTCTGTGGACGGCTTTTGCGAAGTAGAGTATTCGGCAACTGGAACAAATATGGCGTTCAAAGTTTTGTTCGTAAACAGAGCCTTCGAAACTCGAGGTTTGACTCTATAAAGGATAAGAAATTAGAATTAATAAATTTAAATAAAAATTTATACTTAATGACTACCTTAAAATAAAATCATTATGAAGTGTGACCCTACTGGAGATAAACACGACCGCCTTTATCTCTTCATTCCTTCGACCAGTAATCACCAAATTTCAGTAGCGTCAATCCTCCTATAAACCACCTAGCAAGATTTCAGAAATTTTCGCGAAATGCACAGGAGTTAAGCTTTAAAGAGAGTGAACAATATCGTCCCCCAAACACTCAAACTCACACTAACGTACGTACATACAGAAAAGAACCAAATTTTTTTCGCATTTCTCGACATTTCAATATGTTCTTAGCCAAGAATGTAAAAATCTTGGGGGGGTCATCTCACCGTACTTCATACTACCCTCTCTTTAATATTTAGCAGATGGGAAAGTAATAAATTCTAAAAAGGAAAATTTGATTAATATAAAACAAGGTATGTAATTTAATAAACTGTGGTATGACATAATAGAAGGCGTAACATTAAAGTAAAAAAGCATTATTGTAATAAGATTGTAGAAAAATGGCTTACTAATGGCCAACCGGTTCAGTTTCCCGAACACTAGTAGTTCAGTCATGGGTTTGCGCCTGGCCAGGATGGGCTGTCCACGTGGATTTTTCTATTTTTTTCACGATTCTAACGCTCAAAGAGGTGCTAGTTACACTTAAAAAACCTTTCAGAAGTCATTTTCACAGACACTTCGGAGGATGAGCAACTACGCAATAACCTCTATTTTAACCCCGGTACAAGAGATGTAAAAGAATTTTTTAATTTGTATAAAATAGTAAAGGATAAGTGTTAGTGATGATGTTGATTATAGTGTTATTGAACAATATTAAATAGTAATTTTATTTTTACACAGTGTATTTTTAACATTACGAATTAGTGAGTTGTTTTTAATGAACTGTTTTAAAACATACGACCTGGAAGTACTATATATGGATTTGAAACATTGCTTCGAACTATTACTTTATCTTTCCCGGCTGTTACGTATATATAACAAGGAAAAGTAATGGAATCGTGTCAAATTTGCAATGTTTACGTATTTCAGACCTCCTGAACACAGAAGCGGCAAAAAATTCCGTGGATGTGTGTTTTGTCTATTCCATTTCATATCTCAGGATGGAATAAAGATAATAAACGAAATTTGGAACACAGCAGCTTGTGTATAAGGAGCATTGAGACTATTAAATTTTTGTGATGAAAGATGGAGGGTAAGATTTAGAGGTTGGTCACGTGTAGTATCTCGCATGAGGTTGGGCTTAATGAAGATTTTACTTGTTATTAGCATTTAGATATTTATAAATCTCATATGTACACTTAAATCCTTTGCTATTCTATAATAATTAAGAATGGGAGTATATAATTTATATGAAAAATCCCATAAAAGCCGGAGAAGTTTCCCGCACGTTTTTCGCTTGTTATTTCGTATTTTGGTTTTTTCTATAACAAAGATGTTTTTTTAGTTAAAATATAATTTTAAAAAAGGCTAACCAGATAAAAGAAAATATTAAATTCGAAATATAAACAGAGAAGCAGATTAGCATTAATTACTTAGATCTAACAATTGAAAGAAGAGAAGATATTTTATATAAAATATGTAAAACCGATACAGATTTCCAAAAATAAATAATTACTAATTTATTACTACTATTATGCAGGGCTGTGGAGTCGCGTAAAAATCTACCGATTCCGACCAGGGGCGGATTTGTTACCGAAAGAGACCCAGAAATTCTGATGTCATCACGTGTCCTCAGAATAAAAGATTCAATAAATAGAGTTCTAATAAAAATAGAGCGTAGAAACTTTTTATTCCAAAGCTAAAAGACTTCTCTAAGTAATATATAAATATGTATTCGATAATTTTTACTTTTCCGGCTGTTATATATAACAGAGGAAAAGTGTAGCGCTCGGTCAAAAAATGATTCCTCCCAAATTTTTACATTTTTGGACTCAGGACACCGTAAAATTTCGAGATATGCAAAAGATTCGAGGTTTTTTCTATATGTGTGGATGTTAGACTGTGTGGGGGGCA
>NW_019386866.1:50192-57457 GCF_000671375.1 Centruroides sculpturatus | reverse complement strand
CGGGGCAACTTCGTCAATTTCTCTCTTCTTGTAAAGTTGTAATTATTTTAATTATTTTTATTTCCAAACTGATTTTAACCAGTTCTATAGTAAGGTAACATTCCAATAGACAATATGCAAAGCTTTTTTTTCAGTTTACAGCAGTATTTATTACACAAAATTTAAGTAAAGCTTAACATGCCGATCTTGCCCCGATCTCCGCTAAATAATAATTGAGAATCAATCTTTCAGGAACCACTTGAAGGATAATTTGTAGTAATTATTTGTTACTATTGTAAAAAACATCATAATGAAAAGTAACATCTTAAAGAAATGATTACGTTGCTCATCAAAATTACGTAACTTCGTTATTTATAAATGAACAATGGAAATTATTGGTTTATATCTTAAAAAGTATACATACTTTTATTTATGTAAATTAGACTGAAAGGACAATTAGTTAAAAAGCCATTTATAATTCTTCATCTGCTAAGTGATTATTTTTGATTAACGCTTATATTAACTCTACTGTGTGTTTATTACAAGCAAAGACTAATAAAACAAACTGAAAGCTGAAAAATAAAGTTAAAACACAATTATTATCTATTCAAACGAAAATCTGTAATTGTTAACTTTAACTTTATTTTGTCTGTATTAACAAAGGTATTTATGCAACCGCTTGTGTACACTTTATGATACTCATGCAAAAGTTTATCTAATAATTTATTGATAAGTAATTAAATGTTATTGCTTACCCGAAATGAAAAGTTTCTGACAAACACTTGTATTGATATTTATTGTATCCGTATTGAATTTGTCTGGTTAACTCTCGTGAACCATGCAAATTGCTTTCGTCGTGAAAGCTTTTCACTTTGGGGACTTTAATGACAAATAATGCCGGGAATTTTAAAAATTTCATTCCTTTGTTTTTGAGTGAACTAGCATTATAACCAAGTACATAACAATTTACCATACTTTCATTTACGACGAGCGAACAACACAAGAATTCTACCTAAAGCGCGAATAAACATACATCAAACGCAAACAAACCACAAAGATGGCGCCAGACAATCGCAAATGCTCATGACGTCACTTGTAATGTCGACTTCAAATCTCTTTATACTTGTGTTTCGGAGTTGGAAAAAACTTACTTAATTGTCTAGTGGCATAAATGCAGCGAGCACACTAACACAATTTAACAGGCACAGTAAAAATTTTATGTTAGACGTACTTTTACCTTCTCAGCTATTATGTCTAGATAACAAGGGAAGCTATTTTATATATTACTACTACCTGTTACCCTCGACTTCGCTCGCGCAAATTTTGCAAGCAAACCCTGTTTATATTAAGTATTTCAACAACCATAGTAATTGTTATATATCACCTACCAGAAGTCGCGGGTAACAGGTAGTAATACACCTAAGTACTTAATGAAGACTAAACGTAGTTGAAAACAAAAGATCGCATCCAAAATAGTGTAGTAGAAGCTGTTCTTCAGGGTTAAGCCTTAATGCTCTCCCTCTCCCCCCGCGGGGGAAATTTCTAAAAATTCCTTCTTAGTGTGCGTTTTCATGACGTACCCTAACTGTGTACCAAATTTCACCTGTAGGTTCTGGAACAGATCCTACAGGTTCTGCAAGAGGTCTGTCAGTACGGAATGTGATCACTTTTTCAGAAAAATCGTCCTACAACGTCGAGTCATGCCAAGAATGTCATTATCTATGACGATTTGAGGTATCTGGCCATTCATGTTCATACGTTTGAATAGGCAGACGTGCGTAGCTGTTAAAGGTTCCAAAAGGATCATGCACAGTAAACTGAACGTCTCTCAAGCATAAACCATATATGCTAAATGGAATTCAAGTCGTGATTTCGCTAGCCTATTGATACGAAGCAGTGTTTTAGAATAATACTACAGATGAATAATGTACTGGTCGACGATGCGAATTTTTTAACCTCGCAAATTATCGTGCATAAAAATAGCATCAGGATCTAGGGGAGCACGCATGGGGTGAGCAAGGGCACCTCCAAACAAAAAGGTTAGGAAAATAGTAAATTTTCCAAAAATATTTTCTTAATTAAAATTCATATTAATTTATATTGTGTCGTCTATTTCTATATTACTTAGGAATTAACGGTCACATAAAATGGGAATGTTATGGAGTTTGCATTAAAAATCTTTTTATCGTTAAACTCAGCTTCCTCAAAATTGAAACCTGACTGCGCCACTGCCACGGTTCATATGTGCGAACATATTACGCAAGGACGTCGTCTCTATACCGCGCTGCATTCGCACTGCTGCAAGGAAAGATGTGGAGAATGGATATTAGAGTGGGCGCTGTCAGCAAAGTCAGTTTTATAAATTGCAACGATCATATTTTCTTCAAAATTATTTCGGTAATATCATAATTTATAATAATCATAATTGCAACTTATAGAACTGTTTCTAAGTGTAGCACATTTTTTGATATAGTTAAATCAATTATTTTGACTAAAGTCTTATCGACTGCTGATTATTGGTAATTATAATAGTGACTTAATAAAAGAACACTCTTCGTGTGTTAATAAATTAATAAACTTTTGTTATTCTGAAAATTTAACAATAATAGCACATCATAATCAACAGACTCGAAATACACTCGTTGGTTGACTATGGTTTAACCAACGTTCTTGAGTGTAGGTTTTCCACCCATGCAAATTCACTCCCATTCCTGTTTGTTTCCTTGGACCTCTTTGGTCACAAACACAATAAGGAAACAAAAGATCAACAAATACTCTATGAAATCTCCGTGGCGTGCTTTCTACTCGTGTTTTTCTTGGAATTATTACTACACTTTTGATTTGTTATCTGAACAGTCAGTTGAATATTAACTGAGAAAGGTCTGCTACTCTTTTTCGGAAAATCGCCTATTTACGAAATGATGTATAGTTAAAACGCTTCAAAAAAGAATAAAACATCTGTACACCTACAAACAACTCAGACTCTGTCAAAAGCTGGAATTATGTTTAATTTTATCTGTTAGTTGTTTCTTCGATGTTTAGATCTTTTGGATTTCGTAAGGCAATAAATGTGTAAAGAATAACTGAATAAGTTTTATTTCTTTCGAATATTATGAAGTTTCTATCAAATAATTTTTGCTATAAATTAAATTAGATGTATACTTTCTACGACGATTTCACATATATCGCGAGCTGTCACTGAGCTTCCTGTCCCGATAATTCAATTTTTCCTCCGTTATTAGATATCAAAATATTAATAATCCGAAATCTTATTAATTTAATAAATTTTGAGAATTTGTTGTCCAGAATTAATTATTCTGACGGATGGGAGTTTCTTTCGTGTTCTTTAAGCGAAACTTCGTCTAAAAATTGTTCACTACAGAATGGACATTCCAATTTAATTTCTTCCACGTCCATTTCTGGGAAATATCTCACTTGCGAGGAATTTTCCCGTTGCATAATTCTTGAATTGACGTTAATAGTTTCAAGGAGTTCTTCACAGTCTTTTAAAGTAAAAAGATTCTCTTCTGATGACATTTTTTCAAATTCTATTGACTCGGGTATTTGAAAACTTGTTGATTGGTTGTTCAAACGATTCTTTCTGCTGTTGTTGAACGTCCTGTGTACTTTTCTGAAAATAAATAACATTAATATATTTTGATGATATGAAACCGTGCTTTGCTATTTGTTTATGCTTCTGACACAATATAGTGCTATAAATTAAGACACTTGGCGGATTTTTTCATCTTTATTTAGTTGAAATTTAGTTCAACTAAATAAAGATGAAAAAATCCGCCAAGTGTCTTAATTTNAATGTGGCAGTCTTTGAAGCATATCAACTGTGCAAAAAGAGGGCTAAATGTACTCAATGTTAACAGTAAATGCTGTTTTATTATGTCGATATTCCACACTAAAAAATGTGAGGGTCAGGGAATTTGGACAAAGTTGGTCAGGGAAAATCAGGGAAAGTCAGGGAATTCAAAACAAAAATTTGAGTAGGAACCCTGTATATAAATATGTATTCGATCATTTTTACTTTTCCGGATGTTATAGCCTATATAACAGAGGAAAAGTGTAGCGCTCGGTCAAAAAATGACCCCCTCCCAAATTTTTACATTTTTGGACTCAGGACACCGTAAAATTTCGAGATATGCAAAAGGTTGGAGGTTTTTTCTATATGTGTGGATGTTAGACTGTGTGGGGGGACATGATTTTGTTCATTCTGTTTGAAGCCCTTTCTCACATCATTGTTTATTCGTCAATAAACCATTTTCAGTGGTAACCAAAATAAGTTAATATATTCGGCAAATTATTGATAACTTTAGCTTTACATTAAGAGTTAGTTACTACTTCGATAATCAATAGAATCAATACAATTTATTAATGTAACATAATGATTTAAGTCTCAATTGAAGAAGATAATTTCTGTTGATTGCATTACAAGGAAAACACAGAAGGAAGATTTCTTACGAAGCACAAGTCGAGATTTCTCAGATATTTTTTTTTATTTGAAAAGAAATTTAATGTGTACTTTAATAACGAATATTAACTCGAATCTCTTTTTCAGGTTTTCAATGAAGGTTTACTTTTCTGGGGCAAAATGTCGAAGAATTTCCAAAATAATTAGTTTTAACATATTTAATATGATGTAGATAGTATTGTTTTAACCTTATACTCGTATCTTGCTTTACAGAGCTTTTTGTTATTTACAGATTGACCAATTAAGAGCATTTCTAATAAGAGCTGAATAATGTGTTAAACTTTTGTTTACGGAAGATCAAAACTGAAGCCAGTGATAAGAATTCATACAAGAATGCATCAAAGGAGAAAGTATATTTCGTGCAAAGGATGAAAAGCAGAAAATTAAATGAAAATAATTATATATATATTTTTTGCAAACAGCATATAATTATTGTGTATAGAAAAAAACACTGTATAAATGACATTAATTTGTAACAGTATTTATGCCTGTTGGTAATATTTGTGAACAGTGGTGTATGCTGTTAGTGTTTTTTGTGGTGAAATCACGGGAATATATTGTAACACTTAAATTTTAATTTAAGGAAACTTGTGAAAAAATTGCAAACTAGTTTTCTATCTGCACGTTAAAAGTAGTGCTTAAATTTAGATATTTTATTGAGAATAAATTGAAGATAGTTTTGATCTTTAGACAATGCTTTTAATATTTATATTTTACCGTATTTTACAGGTTTAGATAATCAGAAGGCAAGGAATGGGAGGTATCGATGTGACAGTTGCAAGAAAGAATTCACTTCGAAGTATAATTTAAAAAGTCATCAAAGGATTCACACTGGAGAAGGGCTCTTGTCTTGCAAATTGTGTAATCGTCAGTTCATCCATTCCAACAGTCTACGATACCACCTCAAGACTCACGCCAGGGTGAAACCCTTTAAATGTGATCATTGCAAACGAAGTTTTGCACAGAGAGGAAATTTGATTGAACATCTGCGAACTCACTCAGGAGAGAAACCATTTACCTGTGATCATTGCAAACATAGTTTTGCACAGAGAGGAAGTTTGATTCAGCATCTCCGAGTTCATACAGGGGAAAAGCCATATTCGTGTACTTATTGCTTAAAAAAGTTTCGTTTTCAAAGTAATTTAAATTCTCATATTATTACATATCATAATAATAATAATGAATAACGGTATTTGTTTCGGAAGAAAATGTTAACAAAAGTATTATTTGTATTAATATTCGTATTTAGATCTTATTCAAGCGTTTTTTTGTTTTTAAGTTGAAGTTTTATTTTCTTCATTTGTAATTTTTAAGATACGTTTGATTTTATGTAATCGAATAAGAAATGTTTCGTAAAATTATTTTTTAATAAATTCAAATTTAAAATACATTGTCATAAGTACAGTACGTGTATCATTTAGTTCGGTAGAGTTCAATTCCTTTAGTCAACAATAACTCATTTAGTGTTGCTATAATAATCCTATGCAACAATCAAACGAAATTGTAACCTTGTTTACTCGCAATGATCTGTTGTTTTGTATCGTCATATATGAATCGGAAATCGATTACACTGCATTGTATTTATATTGTATGATTAACATTGTATGAAATTTATTAAAAATCTTAATGAAAGATTTTTGAATCGGTAAGATCTGAGAGGAGATGCTAATTGGTAAAGTTAGTCGTACTTTGTTTGAAATTGCTCTGGCTAAAGTAGAATTGGCCCTCAACACAAAAATCTTTGCAGTATAAATGTCGCATATCACGGGATAAAACGCACGTTTGCTACGTATCTGTTTCTGGTCTAGCTTACGCTTTGTTGTAAATCAAGAGTCGTAGGCTAAAGGAGAATTTGGTGACATCATAAACTTATTTGGTTTTGACAACAAATTACTACTCTTACAAATCTTTATAGGTCTATAACTATCTTACAAGTGGCTGTGTTTCCTTTGTTTATATCCTCTTTCATAACACTCCTGATAAGCATTTGGGTTGTGGTCACTCTCATACCCAATGTTGAATGTTGGCACCCAGTCTGGTGATGAAATCATAAAATGAGGAAGGTTTTTCTTTGAGGTAAAAAGATCTTTTCAATAGTATATTATTATTTTAAAAAATTACCATTATGGCATGTTATATATAGGGGAGATCGGGGCAACTTCGGCATGCGGGGCAAGTTTGTTAAGCGCTTTTTTTAAAAAACAAATTAAAAGAAGACTTTGGTTATAGGATAGGTGTGAGGCCAGCCGATTAGGGGTGAGGTGTTTTCGACAGCCGAGCGGTTAATACTGTCGTGTGGGCGCAGAATGACTCACCGAGACAGGTTTACCATATAAAACCGTTTAATAATATACATAAATTGTTCTTACAACAATTCAAGAAGTCAGGCGAACGCCTATCCCACGATGGGTTACTAAAACAGTTCCCAAACAACACGGAAAAGTTCGACAGTTCGATCGGTCCTTGGGTGTTTCGCACGTCGGACGCAGAGAACGATGTCCCCGGAGCACGCACCAGCACTTGTCGCGATGTCCTCGGTTAACGAGTTGAACCTCGGCGATTCTGGACAGAACGGGTTGTCGAAACCAGCTCCTAGGGCGTCGAAAGAGCCTTCGTTGTGTCTCTGTCGTGAGCACCAAATCCCAGCAGGGTAGCGCTACGCACCAAAACCCAAGACCCCGTAAAGTTCCCGAAAACGCGGTTTTATCAATTTTTCCACCGCGGTCGCCTCTCCATTGGTCTCTCCTCGTCACATGGTGACAATTCGAAACTCCAGGAAGGGCGCGGGAGAGTTCAACGTCGCGTC
>NW_019386866.1:38062-44741 GCF_000671375.1 Centruroides sculpturatus | reverse complement strand
ACTCAATTTCATATTTATTTTCACATTTTCACTTCGCGGTCCTTCTCTGTTCTTTTTCCGTTATTTACACGTGTAGGTCATTTCATTGTTATCCACATTTGATATCATCATTTATCACATACTGCCACGACGCTCTTGTCTGTCCGCTACAACTGTCAAGAATTAACGCGATTGGCGAAGCGTAGTGACAATGGGCCAATAGAGAGCAGGATCCTTGCCATAATGCGGTTTGCGCGCCAATTTTTGTACGTGCGTTAATCGAGCCGAATAGTTTGGCCGAATATTCGGCTATTCGGCCACGTTCTTGGCCGAATATTCGGTATTCGGCCTGAGGCCGAATATACTATTCGTTACAACACTACATTAATAACATAAATGTACACCATTTACAAATATGTGGATCGCATAAAAATATGTAATTTTAGATAATTATAAAAGGGACGAACAGACCCCGCATTAAAGTGTTATTTTAAATTTTATTTATTGAGAAATTCTTAACTTCGAGCGTTTAGCAAGTTAGGCTATAAGCCATAAAAATTATTTCCCACGGTGTTGGTTCCATGTTGAGGAGAATCCAGCTAGTCAGCGATGTGTCACCCGGAACTTTCGATAAAGTTCCCACATTGGACGCCAGACCCTTAACAACAACCTCCTGATCTCAGGGGAAAACCCAATAGGAATAACAAGGGAGAACGGAAAAAACACCCGAAGTCAGTCGTCTTCCAAAGTCTGTCCGACAAAGTCGTCATCAAGGATTAATACCGTGACCAAGAATACAAAATTAAAACTGTGACAACGATCGTGCCTCTTTAAGGATATCATCCCCACTTCCGGGCCTTTACACCTACGTGCTCTTGTTAACGAACAAGACCCAGAATCATTTGATCGAACATTCCATCGGCAGTGTCACCTTACTACCGATCTTTGACACAGAAGAAAGGTATTTATCAACCCGCGATTCGTTTGTAAACTCTCTCTCTCGGACGGCCTAGTATAATTAGGGGAACTTTAGGCATGCCCGCTATCGAATATATCTGTATTTTCTTTGGTTCTTATTAAAATTGTTATTTGTTAGTTAATATGGAATCCGAGTGAGTCACTTCCTCGTCTCTCCCCTCACCTCTGCTCCGAAGCCCACTGCTCAACAGCTACCGCTCGCGTGACGTAAAGTCGCGACTTCCGAGTCCTGAGAGACTCGGTGGTGTCACATCCTGACGTAGTGTCAACGAGACACCGACCCTACGGTCACAATTATATACTGAGTTATGTATCTGTAATGCTATAAAAATTAACAAAATTTTAACCTATATAAAGTAAAATATTTTACGATATTATAACAAATTGTGAATAAAAAATGAAGCGTAAACGAATATAGATGCTTTTTGTAAAAATAAAACAATATACAGTGGTGCCTCGTACAACGTACTTAATCCGTTCCAGGTGCACGTCCGTTAAGTGAAACGTCCGTTATACGAAACGCATTTTCCCATAGAAATACATGTTAAAACATATAATTCGTTCCGCAGCATAAAATAACCGTACTGTACCATAAAAAATGAAAATGGAGCAGACACCAATTATGCCGGGTAGTCAGATGTTGTGAGGAGGAGGTGGAAGAACACTTTCTTTACACATTCATACAGATACAGACTTTTTACACATTGCAGCGGGTCTTTTTTTATTGTTTTTTAATCGGAGTCAGATTCAGGAGAGGCTACCGGAACTTGCAGGGTCAACTTCTCTTGTTCCATCCTTTGTTTTTTGCCCGCTGGCTTCTTGAAAAACATGACCAAGGTGGTCTGTTTCTCTTTCTTCTTTAACACCTGTCGGAAATGACGGACAAAGGTGTCATCGTAGAGATCATTGATCCTGTTGGCCTCAGCTCTGTTTGGATAATGAGTGTTGGTAAACTCCTGAACCTCTCCCCATTCGACAAGAAAGTTTTTGTCAACTTTCACTCCTGATGATTTCTTGCTTTGTTTCAATTGAAATCACCTTTTTTTTTTTTTTTTTTAGAAGCCATGATGCATTATAAATGACTTAACTTGCCAGATTATATGATACGAATAATTCTTTATTAATTAAGATCACTAAACACTTCTACGAGCTACTCTCGCTCCGTTTGTTTTTTACAACCTCTTTTCGTCCCGCCACCTCGGCATCTACACAATTACATTTCGTTTATTTGAATCGTCAACATATACTGTATTACATTACATTTAATGTTTATTTAAATCATCAACATATATTACATTACATTTTTACTTCAGATATACTAATAATACATTCTAATAATACTAATACTGTATATCCTAAAATAGCAGATTGTCATTGGCAACGACAAAAGAGTGGAAACATCATTCGCACTTGTTCGGAGAAAGTCCATTGTTCGCCTCACGTAACTGCCGAACGGAAAGTCCGTTGTTCGCAGCAAGTCCGTTATTCGTGGCGTACGTTATACGAGGCACCACTGTAATTACCACGGAGACGCATCAGTTGTTAATTTCTGTCAAAAACAAAGAATCATCGTTTTCTAATTCTTCGATAGATATTTGTGTAAATCCACAGAACAAAGACTTTCACACATCAAAGTAAATTTCCCTACACTAATATAACTGGATTTGTATTTGAGTGTATTTCTTTATAATTATTCAATAGAAAATCAAACGAAATTCGATATCCATAAATTGTCATTCAATTGTAATGAATGAAAATCAAGTTTATTCGTGAAAATCGATTTTCTGAAATAAGATTGTATTTAACTAGCAGATAAGCCCGGCGTTGCCCGGGCAAAAAGCAACGATAGCGAAGATTAAGATTATTACATTGCAGCCAATCTTACCCATTTTCACAGAATGCAACAATTAGGTCCCCCTGTTTCCAGACTAATTAAAAAATTTTTAAATGGGTCTAAAAATATGTTCGATTTCCCGCAAAAACGCAAAAAAACCGCATCTGCGCCTGTAAATCTTGCACGTTGCTTTCTCTTAACACTTCCATTGTTACTGAACACTTCTATTGTTAACACTTCCATTGTTGAAGCCTTAGTCTTGTCCCTCTCCTTTCCAGGGAAAATTTCGAAAAATTCCTGCTTAGTGTACGTTCTCCTGACGTACCCTAACTGTGTACCAAATTTCAACTTTCAACTCCTAACCGTTTGGGCTCTGCGCTGATTATTATTATCAATCCGTCTCGATTATGTATATAGATTGTACTATTGCATTGTATTTAAATTTACAGATTTATCAAACACTAGCAGACCCCGCCACGCCTTGTTGTGGCTCAAAATGTATCTATTATAAATGTATAACACTTCCCCCGTGGGAGAAAATTTTTCAAAAAATTTTTTCTTAGTGTACATTAACTTGACGTACCCTATTAAAACGCAATCAAAAACGCAAAAACCCGCATCTAAAATAGTATAATAGAAGCTACGTTTTTCACAGTAAGCCTAAATCCTGTCCCTCTCCCCCGGGGGGGATATCGAAAAATTTCTTCTTAGTGTACATTCTGTTGACGTACCCTATTAAAATGCAATCAAAAACGCAAAAAACCGCATCTAAAATAGTATAATAGGAGCGAAGTTTTTCACAGTAAGCCTTAATCCTGTTCCCCTCCCCCCCGGGGGAATATCGAAAAATCCCTTCTTAGTGTACATTCTGTTGACGTACCCTATTAAAATGCAATCAAAAACGCAAAAACCGCATCTAAAATAGTATAGTGGAGACCGGGGCAACTTCGGCATGCGGGGCAAGTTTGTCAAGCGCTTTCTTTCAAAAACAAATTAAAAGAAGACTTTGGTCATAGGTTAAACAGTCGAGTTTTATTGGTGGCTTGTTGAGTGTAGTGTTTTTATTGTTCTCCAACAAGCGTAGTTGAATTAATAAGCAAATTTCCATTTTCGTTCAATTTCATATAATATGTTGCTTCCATTTATATTGAATTAGCATGTTTTGTTATAATTCCATGATAACGAAAGTTACTTTTCCTGTTAGAAGGATGTAACTTCAACTTATTCACGTGNGTCTCATCATGTAAATATATAAAATTGCTTGTCCTGACTGACTGAATGACTCACTCACTTACTCACTGATTCATCATCGCCCAGAGCACACGCTTAACCTAAAGAGGTGAAATTTGGTAGACAGTCAGGGTACGTCATGGAAACGTACACTAAGAAGGTATTTATCGAAATTCCCCAGCGGGGGTGAGAGAAAGCATTAAGGCTTAACCCGAAGAACAGATTCTACTTTACTATTTTACATGCGATTTTTCGTTACGTTTAGTCTTCATTAAGTACTTAAGTGTATTAAATTAATAACATTTAAGACATTGTTATAAATACAGTAGAGCGTCAATTTTCCGAATCAATTGGGGACTGGGGTTGTTCGTATAACTGATATTTCGGATAACCGATTTATGTACGAAAAAATAGTTTAACGTATCCGATGTTGAAATTCTTCTNTAAATTGAAGATACTTTTGATCTTTAGACAATGCTTTTAATATTTATATTTTACCGTATTTTACAGGTTTAGATAATCAGAAGGCAAGGAATGGGAGGTATCGATGTGACAGTTGCAAGAAAGAATTCACTTCGAAGTATAATTTAAAAAGTCATCAAAGGATTCACACTGGAGAAGGGCTCTTGTCTTGCAAATTGTGTAATCGTCAGTTCATCCATTCCAACAGTCTACGATACCACCTCAAGACTCACGCCAGGGTGAAACCCTTTAAATGTGATCATTGCAAACGAAGTTTTGCACAGAGAGGAAATTTGATTGAACATCTGCGAACTCACTCAGGAGAGAAACCATTTACCTGTGATCATTGCAAACATAGTTTTGCACAGAGAGGAAGTTTGATTCAGCATCTCCGAGTTCATACAGGGGAAAAGCCATATTCGTGTACTTATTGCTTAAAAAAGTTTCGTTTTCAAAGTAATTTAAATTCTCATATTATTACATATCATAATAATAATAATGAATAACGGTATTTGTTTCGGAAGAAAATGTTAACAAAAGTATTATTTGTATTAATATTCGTATTTAGATCTTATTCAAGCGTTTTTTTGTTTTTAAGTTGAAGTTTTATTTTCTTCATTTGTAATTTTTAAGATACGTTTGATTTTATGTAATCGAATAAGAAATGTTTCGTAAAATTATTTTTTAATAAATTCAAATTTAAAATACATTGTCATAAGTACAGTACGTGTATCATTTAGTTCGGTAGAGTTCAATTCCTTTAGTCAACAATAACTCATTTAGTGTTGCTATAATAATCCTATGCAACAATCAAACGAAATTGTAACCTTGTTTACTCGCAATGATCTGTTGTTTTGTATCGTCATATATGAATCGGAAATCGATTACACTGCATTGTATTTATATTGTATGATTAACATTGTATGAAATTTATTAAAAATCTTAATGAAAGATTTTTGAATCGGTAAGATCTGAGAGGAGATGCTAATTGGTAAAGTTAGTCGTACTTTGTTTGAAATTGCTCTGGCTAAAGTAGAATTGGCCCTCAACACAAAAATCTTTGCAGTATAAATGTCGCATATCACGGGATAAAACGCACGTTTGCTACGTATCTGTTTCTGGTCTAGCTTACGCTTTGTTGTAAATCAAGAGTCGTAGGCTAAAGGAGAATTTGGTGACATCATAAACTTATTTGGTTTTGACAACAAATTACTACTCTTACAAATCTTTATAGGTCTATAACTATCTTACAAGTGGCTGTGTTTCCTTTGTTTATATCCTCTTTCATAACACTCCTGATAAGCATTTGGGTTGTGGTCACTCTCATACCCAATGTTGAATGTTGGCACCCAGTCTGGTGATGAAATCATAAAATGAGGAAGGTTTTTCTTTGAGGTAAAAAGATCTTTTCAATAGTATATTATTATTTTAAAAAATTACCATTATGGCATGTTATATATAGGGGAGATCGGGGCAACTTCGGCATGCGGGGCAAGTTTGTTAAGCGCTTTTTTTAAAAAACAAATTAAAAGAAGACTTTGGTTATAGGATAGGTGTGAGGCCAGCCGATTAGGGGTGAGGTGTTTTCGACAGCCGAGCGGTTAATACTGTCGTGTGGGCGCAGAATGACTCACCGAGACAGGTTTACCATATAAAACCGTTTAATAATATACATAAATTGTTCTTACAACAATTCAAGAAGTCAGGCGAACGCCTATCCCACGATGGGTTACTAAAACAGTTCCCAAACAACACGGAAAAGTTCGACAGTTCGATCGGTCCTTGGGTGTTTCGCACGCCGGACGCAGAGAACGATGGCCCCGGAACACGCACCAGCACTTGTCGCGATGTCCTCGGTTAACGAGTTGAACCTCGGCGATTCTGGACAGAACGGGTTGTCGAAACCAGCTCCTAGGGCGTCGAAAGAGCCTTCGTTGTGTCTCTGTCGTGAGCACCAAATCCCAGCAGGGTAGCGCTACGCACCAAAACCCAAGACCCCGTAAAGTTCCCGAAAACGCGGTTTTATCAATTTTTCCACCGCGGTCGCCTCTCCATTGGTCTCTCCTCGTCACATGGTGACAATTCGAAACTCCAGGAAGGGCGCGGGAGAGTTCAACGTCGCGTCGGAACACGACTCCTCTCCAACCTCGTTTTCCTCGACTTTACTCTATCTATTGTTTAAAATCTTTTAACAAG
>NW_019386866.1:24990-30139 GCF_000671375.1 Centruroides sculpturatus | reverse complement strand
AAATATATTGAAAAATATAAAAACAATAAAAAATTATACTTCAGATGTTAATTTAGTATCAAAAACGTAAAATATTTGAGTAGCCCAAGACATAGACAAAGATTGAAGCGCCACAGCACTGGCGAAAATTTAAATTTGCCGACTGGAATTCTTTCGGATGATTGACTTTCGGAAAATCGACGCTCTACTGTATTTTTATATATTTCGATTTTTCATCCAAATGTTCGAACCGTTTTAAATTCGAATTTGTTATTGCATATTGGTTCGATTATAGAACGATTGTAAACGTTTTAGAAAATTGATCAAATTAAAAATAGTTTGTTTGATTCTCAGCAATTCTCATCATTCTCGGCGGTAGGTGTTATATAACAATTACTATGGTTGTTGAAATACTGAATATAAATGGGGTTTACTTGCAAAACCTCCTCGGGCGAAGTCGCGGGTAACAGCTAGTGGATACATAAAATGACAGAAACGTTTCTTTACCGGCTGCTTATCGAATGACTCGTAGTTTATACAAAAGATGCTGTCTGCGCGTATTAGTAGCTGATATTAGACAGAGAATTCAGAATCGTTGTATATTTTGAATACAGGAATTTTCCTGTTAATTAAAAGAAACTTATTTTCTCGAAGAATCGAATGGAAGAAATGCAAGTGTTTAGAATATATGCGATGAATGAATAATGAGACAATGTGTGCTCATTAAATAAATAAAGTTATTATTATAACGTTTACACTTTAATAGTCGATTATTTGAAAAAATTTTAGTCATTAACATATTTACACACTTACTTCGAAGCAAGATGGAGTTTCCTTTTTCGAATGGATTTTTCTCATGTGTCTGTTTAAATTACTTTTGGTAATAGAAGTGCCGTTACAAACATTACACGAAAATGGCCGCTCTTTAGTATGAGTTCTCATGTGAGCCTTTAAAGCAGCGGGAGATAGAAAAACTTTTGTACATATGTGACATTTACGGCTTATTATCTTCGGATCTTTTGGTGAAATCTAATTATTCAATAAATTTTTAGTTAATTGTTAACAATATTTCAAAAAACATAAAACGTAATTTTTTAAACGAAAGAAGTTCATGACAATTTTATATGAGAAAGTTTTGAAATGATTTCTACCGTATATTTCATTGTGATGATGTTGAGATTAAATGTAAAAAATTTTGTTCATGTTTCATTATAATATATGTATAAAAATGTATTTTATGAAAACAGAGCTAACGAGGTGCTGCAGAGTAATTTTCTTAAATCTTATTATTGACACTAGCAATTACGCACAGCCGAACAACTGTTTTTGGATGGCTTTTCGACTGTAATCTGAATCTAATCTTAAAAAGATTATAACATAATTTATAATTTTAACGTTGACTTAATAATACGGTGAACAATAAATAAAGCTTTTCTGGGATTTTCACTTATAAAATGCAATTAATAAATTAGAAAATAACAACACGAAGATGTATCATGCTTATATCAATAAGAATATCAATTATAAAAGAAATAATTGTAAAGAATGATTCGCTTAATAATACAACATTATTGTAATTAGAATTTTATATTATTCATATCTATCATAGGTTATTAAATACGCTGATGAATTTATTATGAATAACGTCTATCTCACTTTATATATGTTTATGAGTGATTAATTGGCAAAGGTTAAATACATAGTTAATATAAAGAAACATAATGAATTGAAAATTTTCCAACGGCAAAAGAACAATAATGATATTTACAGTTTCTTATTAATATTATTATTTTAATTCGTGTAAATTAACACAGTTGCATCGAATATTGTATGAAATATTAATTGAATATTAATTGAATTTTTATCCTTTAGAATTATATTGTGTCTGTTTATTTTATAACTTTTATCGCTTTGATAATTTAAAAACAAAAAAAAATTGAAATTATACAAACTTGTGGAAATATTTACGTTAGATAAAATCTCATCAGGGAGGAGTGCGTACATGTGTTGTTTCAAATCTTCTTTCCTTTTAAAGCTATCTTTACAGCCATTGTAATTGCACTTGAACGGCTTTTTATCCGAATGTAAAATCATATGCCCTATCAAATTGCTCTTATTCGAAAAGCTTTTCTCGCACAAATTGCATTTACACGGCCTTTCACCCGTGTGAATTCACATGTGTATTTGCAAATTATATTTACGAAGATATTCCTTGCCGCATGTCGTGCATCGATATTTTCTTTCCTTTGAAAATAATTCATTGAATAGCAGTAAATAATTCGTGAAAAAGTTAAATTAAAATTATATACAATAGTATAAATTATTGTTATATATTATAAAAATATGTTTAAAACGTTTATAATATTTACACTATCTTCGATATAAGTTTAAAATTGATAGTTTGTTATTTTTGTTAATTTTAAAACAGTTTGAAAAATTCAAAATTATACAGATTAAATGAAAGGTTATACTTACCATTGTGATTTTAATATTTTAATTTAATTATCAAATTATTTTAATTTAAGTCGAAATTTTGATAAAACAGAAAACAACAATGCAACGAAATAATATAATTTCTCGATTGTTATGTTTTGATTATATTAAGCATGTTTAATTGCGCATATTTTTGAACGTAAAAATAATTGAAGACACAAATCCATACATTTATCGTTTGTATTGGAAAAACGCATGTGAATAATCAAATAGATTAACGCTATTTCTGTTTCTTGTTTAACTTATTTTTGAATTATTTTACTCTATCTGCATAATAAGCAGTAAGAGTAAAAGCACGGTTTTATAATACTCAGTAGAAGTGTGCGAGTCTACACGAACGGAAAACTATACAAATTTTTTATATTTGCACTCCCGAAAGAAAGAATGTATTCAAAATTATATTTTTACTTTTATTTTCTAAAATTATTATTATTTATTTATGACACTACGGCCATAAGCGTATTACAAGTATCTAAGCAGAATATAAATACATTATACAAACATACAAAAAATTAATGACAATAAAACAAAAATTATACAATCAACATACAAAGTCGAACATCATTTAAGCTTCTGACATGAGTCGTTAAATTGAAAAGGTCAGCGAAATATGTTTGTATAGAAGGACTTCTTCGATTTTGATGTAAGACGAGTATGTAAATTCTGGTATTGTTGTAAAATCGATTTAAACGTGAGAGTAAATGTATGGGAGATATTTTAAAATTGTTTAAAATTCATAGCAATTCAAAATGAATAACTAAATATGTAATTTGTAGTATTGCTATGAAAATAGACGTATAGAAGATAATTAATGTAAAATTTTTAGATAAGCTGAAGTTAAATATAAAATTTTTTTAGATAATAAGCAATCGAATGTGTAAAACAGTTTTGAAGGTTCAAACCTTACAAACATTTGTAATTTAATGCATGACAAGTTAAATGTGGAAAGGAATTTTATGTTTTGAACTTTCAGTAATCTGTAATCTAAAAGGTGTTTTAAAAATCATGACCTATATATGTTTGTTAACACTGTTGTAATTTGTGAACTTTTATTTTAGTTGTCTGAAGAGAAGCAAGGAATGCGTACAAATACGATGAACACTTATCAACAGAATAAAATTTAATGATTAAATTTGCCAAGTGTCTGAATAAATACAATAAATGATTTGTGTTCGAATTACTAAAAATTATTAGCACGGTTTCAAAAATACTACAATCAGTGTTATTAAATTGTTTAAATTGCTTGTAAGTTTAATCACGCGTGCTTATTGTAGTGAATTTCAATTGTAAACCATTTGGTAAATCAACGTGGTTCAACCGAAATTATGTTCGAATGTTGGCAGTAGCAGGGAATTTTCTAATCTGTAACGTCTGAATAAGGGCCAGTTACCTTTAACAGATCTTCTGGAAAGCACTTTTCCTTCGAGTAACATCGCGTACTTAGAGAAGGCAGTGGGGAACCACTCCGTTATCAACTTCTCCAGGACATTACTTTGCACGCAAACTAATCTGTACTAACAAGCGCCGGGTGTCAGGTCAGTAAAAAATGGTTTTCTCTTGCAAGTTTAATTAATTTAAAAGTATTTAGAAGCGATTGCTTTTTACCTAATACACTTTTTTTGTCGATGTTATTCTGGTTGTAAGTGTAATGCGACGACAGAATTGTCAGGAAGTTTATATAAAGATCTGAGGAGTGCGTTCTGTTCGGTTTTAAGCCTGTCCTATACGAAGTCTGAAGCTGTACCCCATTCGGTACTGTCTTATCTTAATTTAGTTTACGTTCGTTTATATTCATACCTATCTGTCAGCAATGCCAGTAAGAAGTGACACAACTGTAACATAATATTTACTCAAAAATGACTTTAAAAAGAAACATAAGTCACAGCGTAAGTCAAATAGTTACTTCCGATTGGTTTCTCCAATACAGAACCTATTGTATCGTTCTGTTTTTTCAATTATTCCTGGATCAGAGAAACGCGAAACTAAGCATGCTCAATATTACCAGAACGTACCAATCAAGAAATTTCTTTTTTTAGTGCATTGTTGTTTTCTGTTTTGACAAAACATTATAAAGTATTCTAATGCATTTATATAATTTTTATGTAATCATCTTAACGAATTTATTGGTAAATATTATTTGCTTCTATGAAAAAATATAATTATGCCGCTGATTTTCATAACTCGCCAGAATTAAATAATTATTTCTCTTTAGAAATTTTAACCTTGCTAAACTCTCTCCTTTTGTAATTTTACTTTCAATAAACGAATAAATATTATTTTTCTTATTAAACGGCCAGCAAATCCTCCTGTCAAGCATGCGTTAGGGGAGATCGGGGCAAGATCGGCATGTTAAGCTTTACTTAAATTTTGTGTAATAAATACTGCTGTAAACTGAAAAAAACCTTTTGCATATTGTCTATTGGAATGTTACCTTACTATACATCTGGTTAAAATCAGTTTGGACATAAAAATAATTAAAATAATTACAACTTTACAAGAAGAGAGAAATTGACGAAGTTGCCCCGGGTATAGGGGCAAGATCGGCAACTTCTCTCTTTTTGTAAAGTTGTAATTATTTTAATTATTTTTATTAAAGTTGCCCCTGGTATAGGGGCAACAGTAATGGGGCAAGATAGGCACGTATATAAAATTATGTTATTAACAATGTATAAGTTGG
>NW_019386866.1:16021-23578 GCF_000671375.1 Centruroides sculpturatus | reverse complement strand
TAATTAGTCTGGAAACGGGGGACCTAATTCTTGCATTCTGTGAAAACGGGTAAGATTGGCTATAATGTAATTATCTTAATCTTCACTATCGTTACTTTTTAAAAACCCAGCGAAGCGGGTCCTTGCAGCAAAATTCTAGATTACTTAGAAAAACAGTCTTTTATATATATATAAAAACTATATTACATACAAATGTACGAACAAATAAAAACCCAGCGAAGCGGGTCCTTGCAGCTAGTTTAAAATATAATCTTATATAATTGCTTTCGTTATCCACTTACAATCACGTTCGCTATCAGTTTATAAGGAGGAGAAAGAGCGTACAATAATGCGAGGGCAGGATAATTACCTTATATTACAGTACACTGTTCATCGAATAACAGCAATAAAGTCGCAAATCCTTTTTTATTCCGTAACAGTTCTCTTCGAAGTTATGTAGGTAAATTGTTGACATCTTAGAGTTCAGTAGGTGAGGAGGAGGTGTTTGTTGACGAACAGGAACAGTGTTTCGAAGACAACCTCGGCGAGTGATAAACGTGCGGCACACATACACACAATCAAATAATAACTTCCTCGATCTTACTTATCGTGCCGGCCTTTTTATATAAAGAGCTCATCAGACCCTAAACACCGGAGTTCGATCGGGGGTTCGCGCCTCACTCGGACGAGCTGGCAGCGGGAGTTTTTACCGGGTTTTCCTCCTTGCCAATGACGCCTGAATAGGGGCCAGCTTTCCCTCCAAGTCCTCCCGGAAGGCATTCTGTCTCCCTTTCTCCTGTGACCTTTCTTCTGTCTTCCTCGGATTGGTCGTCTTCTATAAGACCGACTCTTCCTTACTGTTTCTTCTGGAGTGAAAAGCGAATAGCAATAACACTCTTCTATGAGACATGACAGAGACATATAAAGAGCTCCTTTCGGGCCTTTTTCCGATTTCGTCAGAGTGGAACAATAAAGTGACGAGTGACACAATCGTGACACAGAGATTTACTCATTTCAATAAGGAGCCCAACTCGTGAGAATCGAGTTTTGAACTGATTTTGGAAAAAAAATTTATTGCCTGGCTTTTCGTAAAAACTAGCCCTTTTCCCTTTTTTTTTAAAATGAACTTCTTTTTTATAGAATTGTATTTAAAGTTTAATTAAAATTTATAAAAGATTAAGGTTTATAACACGAAATTTCTGATCCTCCCAACTCTATGAATTTTAGTTAATTTTAGTTTTTTCCAAAATAAAATTTAAAATTTCGATAATATATTATAAAGTATTCTAATACGTTTATATTATTTTCATGTAATCATCTTAACGAATTTATTGGTAAATATTATTTGCATCTATGAAAAAATACAATTATGGGGCTGATTTTCATAACACTCTGGAATTAAATAATTATTTCTCTTTTGAAATTTTAACCCTGCTAAACTTACTCCTTTTGTAATTCCACTTTCAATAAACGAATAAATATTATTATTAGACGACTAGAAAATCCCCCTGTCAAGCATTTGTTATACGAGAAAGCAGATATTTCAAGAAAATGCTAATGATAATATTTCTACAAATTAAGCAGTTTATACTATCTGCTTTAACATAAAAAGTAGCAAAACATTATATCACCCGGTGTGGACAAAATAATATAGTTTTACAGAGAATTAATTCACTTATACACACATAAACAGATATAAGCCTATATATTGAAAAACATTAAGATCTTTCTTTATAAAGTCCCTTCTTACACTACATTATGAGTAAACACTGTACTATCTTATAGAAGTTTTTTTTACCGTCTTCGTTTAGTAATATACTCTTTAATATTGTTTGGATGATTGACGTTGATATTCCTCTTCTGCAGCCCTTCACGAAGCCATTTCTTAATTCCACGTTGATAAAACAAAAATGAATTGAATGCACGGTACGTTAGTCAGAAGAGCGATAATTCTTTCTAAATAGATCGTTACTTCCGTTTGAATAAAATTAGAATGAAATGTAATGAAGAAAGTATAAAATACGCCATTTGCCAAAATGTTTAAAATTACAGCATAATGTAAGTTTTTTGGACCAGCATGAACATTACGTGACCACTGTCGTCACTGCAACACGTCTTAAATCACTGATCCAAAATCGATATAACATTTGTTCTATGGCTGAAATTTATACAAAATAAATAGCCGATACTTTCTGTACGAAAATAAAACGAATATAACCGAAATTTTATCTGGATTCAATAAGTCACACACACAGGCATACAGAACACGTCTTTTATGTCAGTAACTCGTAATTCTATCAAGAATTGAATTTTTCACTTGTTTATTTCACAATTTCACATTAAATCTGAAGTGGTAATGAAATATACCAGATCAAAATTCTAATATTTTAATATTAATTGTATACAATTTTGAAATATTTGGCTAATAATGATGTATGTGCACATTAATATCATTTAAAATAACGTTACAAATTTCGTCATTAAATTTTTTCATTTAAATTTTTATTATTGTAATTGTCTTCCTTAACATTTTCAGACCTAATTAAAGAAATGCTGTTTACTGATTGTAAATTTAATTGGAATGTTCCTATATTTTAAACATTTATCTTAAGCACGAATAATAAAATTTATTTCGATAATATGCCAAATAAAAAATGTAATTAAAATTTTTCTGATTAATCTTTTTATCTTGTTGTTATTTCTTCATTTATTTAAGACTTATTGTTCGGAAAAAGGCTTATCCTTATGAAAAAACTGCTTGTCAGCCTCTACCATCTCTGATTTTTTTCTCTTCGATCCTCCTTCTCTGGCTGCTTGTGCTTCTTCGCTTTCTCTTTTTTCTGATTCCTGTAAAAACAAAAATATGATTGTGACAAAATTAGAATTTTTGTATTAATTTTAATGTTTTATTTTGTTAAAATTCTTATACTTAAATACAAATATTTTTAAAAAATTTCATAAGTGAAATTTTTCCACATCAGAAATATTATCACAGCGTTATTGGGTATAGAAATTGTTTGTAAATTTCAATAAATTAATTTTTTTAACCGGCGATTCAGTTTTCCATAGAATTTTGTAACATTGATTATGTCACTTTTGAAACAATTTTTTTACATAATTTCCAAAATATGTTAACAAAATTCATCAATATCATAAAATTGTCGTCTTTTTCTGTTGTAATAAAATGTCTTGTAGATGAAAAACAAATTATAATAGAATGAAGCAATACTTTATTTTATTAATATTAGAAAGATTTAGTGAATAGAAGAAAATTACGAATAATTTGTTTCAGCTTATTCTCAGGATTATGTGTGGAAAAACACCGAAATATTTCATGAAAAAAGTATACAACTTTAATAATTTTTACTGTTTATTCAACTGTAATAAACATCGTGACATTTTTAAGTAAATAATTATTTTTATTTTTCTTTTTTTTGCAATTGATTAAATTACATTTTTCTTCAGAAGCACCTTTGGTAGTACATACTTCGCGAAATCTATGTTTTTTCTTGTTAACACACGAAGAGTCTAGGAAATGTACAAAATATCGCTCTGTTTGTTCTGTTCATTCAGATACATAAATAGTTTTCTGATATACAGCAGTAAAAATATCCCTCATTTGTTTCCAAGTGATACTACTGGAAAATTCCAATAGCGAATATTACTGTCAATATATTTTACGGATCCCTTTTTGCCCTGTTCATATCTGTTGTTCTTATCTTATTGCATTCTGTACTTTCTTTATTACAGACTTCAGCTCCGATAATTTTTGAATTTCGTGGCTTAAACTTCTAATTTTGCATTCGCATTTGCTCGCTTCTTTTCAACATGTTTCTGTTCTTGTGGTAGAAACACTGATCACTTCCACACTACACTGTTTTTACTTTTACATTGAGGAATTAGAGATAGTCACACCAAGATTTGTAAATGACGACTGTTAATTGTCAATACTGTTTCTAAAATATATTTCTTGGATCTTTGCAATATGTAATGATGTTGAACTAATAATTCAATTTTTAGTTGAAGCTAATCTTCGGTGCAACCATCTGCTACAGCTTTATTAAGAAGGGATATTGTTTTCAGTCAAACATTTAAGGGTAAACCAAGCATGGTTTCATCAGTTCTATTTAACGCCTCGATAATATAATCTGTTCTTCATGAACTGCACAATTTGTTATATGTTCGTTCAGTGCTGAGTTTTGTAACTTTCTAACGGAATGTTACTCGACGAAACTTCACTATTTATCAAATTTGTTGTTTTCGAAGGGCTATTGTGCATAATGTTCGGTAAATTTGATTAATTAATTAAGTACAATTTATCATATTTACCGACATCAACTGGAACTAACACAAATTTTAAATTATATTTACCGCTAATTATGTAATTTACAGTCGTTTAATTAAATTTCTTTCGTTTGCAATATTGTACGAGAGACTAACTATGGCTTGTTGTTAGGCCATTTACAATGATTTTTCTGCTGTGAACCTCTGAATAAAGTTCATATAAATCATTTGCGATTATGCCATTATCTCAGCTAAATAAAACACTTGATTCGAAGTTAATCAACGAGTCATTAATTACAGCAATCGATTTATATAAATTCCATACATTCAAACAGTTAATTGTAAACTGTTAAATTTAAATCATAAATTAAAATGTGTAATTCTATTTAATTAAAACAGGAATTGTTAAAAATGCGATGTGAGGTATTGGCTTGTAAACAAAAACGGAATAAAGGAAGCGCCGGCATCGCTAATTTGATTCAAGGGTGGTCCAGTCGTAAACAATATGCCAGGTAATAGTAAACAAGTTGATGACCACTCTCATCCAATTCAAGCTTACCTGGGTGAAAGCTCTTTGCAATGAAGAACTGTAATTAGTTGGAATTTCTGCCCAAAATGTCCTTAAATTAGAAAGCGAGTTGGAGAAAGTTAAAGTAAGGGCTTTGAACTGCTAACATCGAAGTCTCAGACACTTGGAAAGTTCGCTGAGGTTAGACAGAGCGAGCGAGTATACTTGTCTGCGGGATATCTCTGGGACGGTAAGTGCTGAGACCGAACGAATCGCAATAGAGCCAATCCACAGGCTGACAGAGGCCACTCCAAAACTTAATCGTTCTCGAAAGCCAAACTAGTACGTGAAGCACTACGCTTTGAGTATCCTGTGTTTTTTTCATAACTCGTATAGTTTATTTATATATTGTAAATAAACTGTATATACTGTCTGTCTTGATTGCGGAAGTGAACTTTCATCGAACCAACATCAGAACAATATCGAGTAGCGCGTAATTTGCGAACCAACTTTAGAAGATGGAGTTTAGGGAGAAAACTTCACTCAATTAAAACGTGGATTCTTAAAAGTACAATTTATTTTTAAAGAATAAATAGAATAAGTACCGTTGACGTGCAAGGAATATCTTCCAAATGGCACCGCTTATGTTCTAACCATTTCTCATTCGACCGAGTGCTGAACGAACATAAATGACATTGAAATACTATTACCGACAATCTAGGAATATTGTCTTTGTGGTCTGCTTTACATTGTTCCTCATCCTTGTTTTCGCTATTTGAACTTTTTGTTGCAGACGATGTTTTATTAGAAAAGGCCTTTAAAAATTTCTGTTCTTTATCCTGTTGTTGAGATTGCTTGAAAAGAAAAAATATCAACGATGAGTAAACCAGCAAAACAGTTTTATATTATATCTGCATTAAAGCGAAAAACTTTTATCATTAAAATTATATAAATCTTATAAATAAATATTGTAAAGTTATAGTTTATTTTACTTAAACTATAAAAACTTTTTTAAAAAAACAAGAAATAAGATTGAACAAAACGAAATTATGCAGGATTTTTATTTAATTAAATTACGTTCGAATACTTGAAATAATTTGCTGACCCTATTTAAACGAAAGTGTAATTTCAGTAAATACCATATGAATATTCAAAGAAAATTTGCTTTGTTAATCTCAAAAATACAGTAAAATGTCTATTTAATGAATCTATTTAGGATAGTTCAAATTTGACACGATACCTTATTTTTTCCTTTTCTTTTCGTTATAAACATATAACAGCCGTACAACCTATCGAGTGAAAGAAGTGAAAGATCAATAAGCAATTCTCAGACAGAGTCAAATGAGAAATGGAATTGTACTCAGACCATCGACCTTTGTCACGCCCTAACCTTACATACGGAAACGCAGTGACGAACAATTCGGAAGCGAAGAAGTAGATCTAACCCAATCTGAACCCTTAATCGATAAAATCCTTTTTAAACTGTGTATTCAAGAACACTGGGATTTTTCTATAAATTCATCAGCTGTATTCTCTTTCGCCTCCTCCTTTCGCAACTGCATAAAGTTAGAGCAAGTTCTAATATTTTGTTTTGGGCTCATATATTTCGGCTACTCGGACGAATTACCTACCGGTACGAATTACCCAAAACTATTTCCAGCGCATCTCACCCAAAATCATACATATTCGAACCTTCAAACATTTATCAAGTCGTTTTAAACAATTATTGTAAGTTTCTTAGATGTTTCGGTGCTTCACATTTTACATACTTACCCACTTTACACATACCCAAACCCAATCCGATAAAACTAGCAAGCAAAATAAAACCTTTTTTTAATACACGTGTCAAAGTACCTGACTTTTATACAATATTTTATGCTTTTTCAAATATATAAACAGGTTTTTTCCTTTGTTTAAAAAACTGCAATGTAGCACAGTAATCAACACATGGCATAACTCATTCATTTATTCCAGCTTTTGTTGATCTGTTTAAAAACTGCAATGTAGCACAGTAATCAACACATGGCATAACTCATTCATTTATTCCAGCTTTTTGTTGAGACGCGTTTCTACACACGTTTCTACACACGTAATAAACAAAATAACAAAAACGATACAATTTACAACAGAAACAGAAATTAATCAAGAGATAAATTACTTAGATATTACAATAATAAGAAAAAAGAATGAATTTGAATTTAAGACTTTCAAAAAGTCAAGTTCAATGCAAACAACAGTAAAATATAACTGAAATATACCACTATATATAAAGCAAAATATATTTTCTATGGAATATAATAAGATAAAAAATAGAACTAGTAAATGTATGGACATAGATAATGATATTAAAAGTTTAAAGAAAAAATTCTTGTTAAATGGATACCCCAACAGGTTACTTACAAACTGGGAAGAAAAAATCAACAACGTAAATAATAAAAAGAATCCTGAAAAGAATGAAATAGATAATGGAAAGATTTCAAATGAAAATAAAATGAAATATATTCCATTTCCTTATATTAAAGGTCTATATGAAAAAATTAATAAAGAAATAAGACATACTAATGTAAAACTTGCCCCGAAATATAAAAATTTTTTTGCCAGACTAAATAATAATAATACAACTAGATTAACAGGAAGACAACAAGTGAAAGATACTAAAAACGTAGTATACCAAATTCCATGTACATGTGAAAATAAAAAATATTACATAGGAGAAACAAAGAGAAAAATGGAAGTTAGACTAAAAGAACACGTAGCAGATTTAAAACATAATAGAATTAATTCAG
>NW_019386866.1:0-14282 GCF_000671375.1 Centruroides sculpturatus | reverse complement strand
GGCACTAGTCGGTAAGACCAGCTCTCAGTCGTCCAAAGAACGGCCTTTCCCCGTCGTAGGGAACGAGTGTGGAGGGCTTTACGGTTATATTATAATTTAGAGCGGAAGTTGGTGATAGCGAATTCACCTTCTTCCTTCGTCAGGTTCCCGACACCAGTTTGTCAATTTATAGAGGCGCGGACAAACACGCGATAACGATCTGATTCGGAATGAATTGAGGAGACATTCTTATATAATAAACATAAGTAAAATTTAATAAATCCAAACAACGAATACAGAAAATCAATAACTACGATTATATGACAAGTTAAAGGTTACGACTAAATCTATGCTAATGCGCGATCGAGAGAGAGCTCACAAAATGATTCTAAACATACGACCTGTTAGTTGTCGTCTTCGTTTCTGTAGATATAGGACACCTTGTAGATAGGGTTCATCTTCCTTTCGTATGGGAGATTAATTCGTGCACAAAATATAAAGATATCACTTCTTCTAAGTGTAGACTCGGGACTTAGTCTATCGGACTCCGTTATGGGCGTTGGCCATCAGGAGGAAACGTATGTGGAGTCTGGACACTTTCAAATCGGTCGGAGGACTCCCCGAATTATGACTAATTTCTCCTTTTATTTCCAAACTTCGTCCAATCATCGTATAGTAACTCTTTCGTGAGAACGGATGAGAGGGGGATGAATGAGGGGTAACCATTTCCCATCGGAGCGAGATTTTTAACCAGATATGGGAAAAACAGCGGATGTTCTCCTCGATGAAAGGAAATAACATTTGTCATCTAGTTTTTCCCACGTCTAAAACAATATTTTTCTCACCAAAACGAAGTATTATTTGGTGACATTATTTAAGCATATTTAATAAAAATTATTAAATGAGGCCTAGGGCCTTCCGGATCTCACACACGCAGTGGAAGTGAAGAACCATATTAGCATTGAATAATGGGGTGTAATGACATTTTTCTGGCCAGGAATATACTTTTCACGCATTTCCTTCTTCAGGTAATGTTTTTCTCATCTCTGCTGTTCCACCCACACAAGAAACGTCAAAATTTAGTATAATCAATTAATAATGCAACGACTTTTAAATCACAACATATGATCTAATTGTACTTTTGAAAATGACTTTTTTTAAGTACGACTTTCATATTTTCATAGGTTTTCTTTTATTTTTGTTGAATAAGCTAATGGCACAGAATAAAATTTGTTTCTATTGGGTAAAAGCACAACCTAACACTAATTTTAGACGAATTAATGAACATTCTCCATTTTGTGGTATNGAAAATTCCAGCTTTAATTTTAGCATCACTTATATGAAGTAATATTTCTGTCAAATAATGAAATCTAGCATTGTTTGCATTCATTACATTGACAAAGCTTTTGAAAAGTGTTAACTTTACACGAAGTGGAAGTGAAGAACCATATTAGCATTGAATAATGGGGTATAATGACATTTTTCTGGCCAGGAATATACTTTTCACGCATTTCCTTCTTCAGGTAATGTTTTTCTCATCTTCTGTTCCACCCACACAAGAAACGTCAAAATTTAGTATAATCAATTAATAATGCAACGACTTTTAAATCACAACATATGATCCAATTGTACTTTTGAAAATGACTTTTTTTCAAGTACGACTTTCATATTTTCATAGGTTTTCTTTTATTTTTGTTGAATAAGCTAATGGCACAGAATAAAATTTGTTTCTATTGGGTAAAAGCACAACCTAACACTAATTTTAGACGAATTAATGAACATTCTCCATTTTGTGGTATTATGTTTATTATCAAGTGCATTCATCACAGCACTAATATTATTGCAATAAACCAAACCACTTTCTTCAGAATACTTATCATGAAAATCTTTTTGACGATTACGAAAAAAAACACACCTTACTTGTCCCATGAAGTAAATGACAACGGTTTAGTCGAGAAACTAAAAGTTCAGCCTGTATTTTAGACACGTCCAGATGTCTAAGAAGTTAATTTAGCTCGCCTCGAGGTATTAAATAAAATTTCCAAGTAGAGGCGTTCGTTTCAAAATCAGGATACTTTTTTCCCTCGTTTTGAACTTCTTCATATCTTGAATCTTCCCCAGTAAAATGTTCTGGCAGAGATGGTACAGGTATATTCTAACAATGAGAAACTGGCCTCATAGCAGATGGTAAATTTTGGTACTTCAAGTTGGTTTAGATTTACTAGTTATACCTTTTATGGTAGTCAAACGAAAATAACAGTGCGTAACATGATTTTTTGGTTTACGTAAACTATGGGTACTGCAAAGATCAAATGTCGAGAACAGCCTTTTGCCCACTCTATCAGACGTTTTACACAAATTGAACATATGATATGTGCCAAATTTTTATTCTGATCGCCCAATTTACAATCAAAATATAGTCCATAATATTTATTAATTAACGAGCAACTTAACCGTTGTCATTAAGTTAAAAATGTTAATTTTTCACATATCAAGATAATTTACATATTTTCTTGCTATCTTTTCTTCAGAACGTAACAAAATACATACAGCTAAAAATAAAAAACACAAAAGAAATTCATTTTCACTCAATGCAAAGCCCACAAATTTTCTACAGTATTGCCTGTGGGTGATGAGTCATGTTGTGTGATTTTTATTCTGCTATCTGGGTAAGAAGTTGGTAAAACAAACTTGTTAAACGAATTCCATTTTTGTCCCTTGTCCGCCGCAATCGGTGCAAAAGAGTTTCTGTGGATGGCCATACATGGAACCAAAATTTATATCTATGATTACGGAAAATCAGCAGATGATAGAAAAGTATCGATCTCATGGTTGTAAATACTATTATACAGTTTTATTAGATACAATTTCTTTTTTCCGTGTGCCAAAAATTATGTCGAACAGTGTAATTTATAAGGCAGCACGTTGACCTAATGTAACCAAACATACGGATTTTATGTGTTAATAACGAGTTGTATATGTAAAGAGTGTTTCATAAGTTTCAATGTATAGCAAGTATTTTTATAACTGAATGTTTTAACACACATAAAATGAATTTCCGCGTCATCATGTTTTAATTATTCGCTAAATGTTTGTGTAAATCCACAAAACAGCGACTTTTGCAAAACAATGTAAATATTACTACAGTTGAGTACACTAAAATCTAAGTGCAAATATATACCTGCATAATTATTCAATACAAACAGAAAAACAATTCAATCGCCATTAATGCTGATTCAGTCGTAAACGAGTACAAATAAACTTTTATCAATAAAAGTATTAAATAATTTGAAACGTGTAGAATTAATTATAATATCTGACTTGGAATATATGAAATTACACAGAAACGTTATGATATCGAATGACACCAACCTTTTAAAAAAAGTTTCAATTTGCACGTAATTATCGATGTTTTTANGTAACCAAACATACGGATTTTATGTGTTAATAACGAGTTGTATATGTAAAGAGTGTTTCATAAGTTTCAATGTATAGCAAGTATTTTTATAACTGAATGTTTTAACACATATAAAATGAATTTCCGCGTCATCGTGTTTTAATTATTCGCTAAATGTTTGTGTAAATCCACAAAACAGCGACTTTTGCAAAACAATGTAAATATTACTACAGTTGAGTACACTAAAATCCAAATGCAAATATATACCTGCATAATTATTCAATACAAACAGAAAAACAATTCAATCGCCATTAATACTGATTCAGTCGTAAACGAGTACAAATAAAGTTTTATCAATAAAAGTATTAAATAATTTGAAACGTTTAGAATTAATTATAATATCTGACTTGTATATGAAATTACACAGAAACGTTACAATATCGAATGACACCAACCTTTTAAAAAAAGTTTCAATTTGCACGTAATTATCGATGTTTTTAGACAGAGAATTTAATATCGTTGTATATTTTAATAGAGATATTACCTTGTTAATTACGATATATCTTATCTACTCTAAAAATCGAATGGAACAAATGCAAAGGTTTACAATATATGCGTTAAATAAATTTTGAAACAATGTGCACTCGTTAAATAAGTGAAGTTATTATTGTAATGTTTTCACTCTAACAGACGATTGTGTGTTAAAAGTTTAGTCATTAACATTTTTATATACTTACTTCGGAGCAGGATGGAGCTTTTTCTTTCGGATGGATCTTCCTGATGTGTGTGCTTAAAGAACTTTTCTCAGTGAAAGTGCCGTTGCAAAAGTTACACGAAAATGGCCGTTCTTTGGTGTGAGTTCGCAAGTGACGTCTTAACTCAGCGGGAGATGCACAAACTTTTAGGCAAAAATTACATTTACGGCTTATTATCTTCGGGTCGTTTGGTGGAATCTAATTATTCAATATATTTTTAGTTAATTGTTAACAATTTATAAAAACATAAAACGTAACTTTTAAATGCAAATACTTCAAGTCAAGTATATATGAAAAAGTTTTGAAACGTTCATTTCTACGATTTATTTTATTGTGATAATGACGTAATTTAAAGTAATATTTACTTTAGATAAAATGTCATCAGAATGCCGTCTGTACATGTGTTGTTCTAACGCGTTTTTCCGTTTATAGCTATGTTCGCAGTTATTGTAATTGCACTTAAATGGTCTTTCATCGGAATGAACTTTCATGTGGCGTTTCAAGTGACTCTTCCACGAAAAGCTTTTTTCGCACAAATTGCATTTCGCCCGTATGAGTTTCCACGTGTCTTTTTAATTCGTGTTCACTGAGAAACGTCTGGTCGCAAGTCGGGCATTGATGTTTTTGGTCCTTTTAAAATAAGTCGTCCATTAACAATATATCATTCGTGAAAAAAATAAATTAAAATTATTTACAATAATATAAATTATTGTTATATATTTTATTAAGATGTTTAAAATGTTTATAATATGTACCCTTTATTCGATATAAGATTGAAATTGATAATTTGTGTTATTTCGTAAATTTTTAATAAAACAGTTTAGGAAATTCAAAATGAATTATTGAAGTTAAATAAAAGAATTCACTTACCATTATGATTTACTTTTATTAAATTATCAAATTTAGTTTTTTAAGTCGAAATTTCGTTACAACAGAAAACAACAATGCACCGAAATAATGTAATTTCTTGATTGTTGTAGTTTGATTATATTAAGCATATTTAATTGCACATGTCCCTGAATTCAAAAATAATTGAAAACACAAAACGATATATATATAATGTTTTCTGTATTGGAGATACGCATGTGAGGGAACAAATAGAGTAACGCTATTTGTTTTTTTTGTTTATGTTATTTTTGTTTACTGCTTTTTTCATTATATAGAGTCAAAATGAAAATGCTCATACTACTCTTCAAAATTTGTCATCATTCAATATTGCTTTAGATATATTTACTACACCACAAATAATGGTTAGAGTTTTGTCAATGCGTGGCAGTAAAGTCCAGTCTAATTTATATTTTAAAACAGCAAATAGTTTTATTCTCTGAATAGCACGTTCAACATGTACCCTGGCCTTCGTTATTTCTGCAGATTCCAGTGCATCATGCTTGCTTAACTGATTTTGCTTTCTTACAAATGGTGGGCATACTAAACCAATAACTCTAGCAGAACAAGCATCTTTAGCATGAAAATCTTTATCCGTCATTATTTGATCTGCATAAGGATCAAGTAAATTTAGCAAATTTGATTCCTCAAATATGGCTTTGTGAGATGCCCTACCTCCATATGCTTTACTTAAATAGGTGATAAGACCAGATGAGGCAATTCAAACTAATACTTTAACAGTATGCTTACCATAGTAATGGGAGTAAGTTAATATTCTGCAACTAATACACTTTGGTTTTTCAACCAAAACTTCAGTGCAGTCCAAAATCACACGAACTTTGCTGTATTTTTGAAAGCACATAGGTAAGTTTTTTATTATCTCTTCTTTGGAATGCCACACAATCGCAGCACCTGATACTTGACTCAAATAAGCAATAATATTGAAAAATATTCTTTTACATGTTGTCATAAATATTTGAAATAAAACTGAAACACAAGCAAAGGACAAGGCCAGTTTTTTTCATCATAACAATAACAATTTTGACTTTAGTAGACAACTTTGTAGTAGCCTTACAAGCAGTATTGTTGGACAGCAACTCACTAACACAGGCAGAGATGGTATCATGCATTTTAAAACTGTTTAAACCTCTGAGAATATTCAATTCATTGTCTGATTTTATTAAGTCAAACAGAGTAAATTTTAGAGTTGAATCTAAAAGTGTATTCACTTGAATTTCTTTTTCCATTAAAATATCCCTCTTCTCCTGAATGTTGGATTTTTCACTTAAACTTAAGAGTGTTATGGTGCATTTTTTAAACTTAAGAGTGTTATAGCACATTTAGATAAACCTTCCTCTGAACGATAACTGATAAATGAATGAATAGATCACAAACTAATAAGAAGACTCGTCAAAACAATTTTACATTTTATTTTTATTTTGGCTACATTATCGAAATATTTTTGCTTAATATACACGATTCAATCATTTGGTACTCTCATGTGAAATTTCTAATCAATAAACAGTATTTTTTCAATCAAATATCAATTCAATTTTTAATGAAAATCCGCTTGATTTAAAAAAATTATTACAAGTATACAATAATTTTTCACACAATATATCAAATGAATATCCAGTTTTTCGAAGAATGCCCTCACAGGTCAGCTGTTTAAACAGATTGCCTTTGAATTTTATTTCAGTTTCCTTCCTATATAAATATACAAGACTTTCCCAAATTGTAACTAGTTTCTTCGAAATTATTTACCTTAATTTACGTTTACTTTTTTTTAACAACAAGATTGATGCTTGAAAGAATCTCATCGAAATTGATGTGTTGTTAATGAAAGCAGAAAGTCGACTGCACTGTATTCCACACTAAGCGAAGTTTTTTATTGTGAAATTCCTCTTATATTTTAATTAAAAGTTAAAATAAATCCACAAAAATAAACAGAAAATTCATTTAATGATAGAAAAGTTAAAAGAAATTAAAAATTTCGAAGAATTTTTTTTGTCGTTTCGAAATAAATATTTTTATGGTATTAAAAGTCTGCGTATTGATCTTATAGAAGAGCTATACAGATAGAGAATAAGGATGCTTTGAACAAAAAATTTGTCGAACACAGGTTATGAAACTTATTGTTAGAATCATTTAACGATATTTTTTGGAAAAAGTTAATGCTTTTAATGCGCTATAATATAGTAAATATTGAGGAATTCACTTCTATTATCTTTACAATTCAGGAGAAGTATGACGCTTAAGTAAACGAGGTTATCTGTATATCCAAAATAGTTATTAATTTCAATTTTGTTCAAAGCCACATATGACAACATTCTACATGTATACACTAAATAAAATAGAATTAAAATGTATATACAAAAGTACGAATTTACTACTGCAAAAATAGAGAATCTTATTATTGAGTTGTCTTGCGATAATAACTTAAAAACATAATTTAGCAGCATGAAATTAACTGAATTTCGATATCAGTAAAAAGTGAATATTTCGTTTTGAGTGATAAAACTCAAAGAAATTCAATTATATTTGCGACTTTTTCTTTGTGTGAACCTGGGTTTTCGGCTGGGGCAGTGATAAAAACAAACATTGCACGAAAATCAAGGCGGAAAACAAAATGAAAGTGGCTGCGTGCAATTTTGTTTTAACATTTCAGAAAATAAACGGTGATCAAGAGGCTTATTTATCGCACTACTTATAATTACTTGAATTTGTTATATTACATTTGTTTATTTTAATTACGTGTTTTATTTATTTTTTATTTGATAAAAATTCTAACTTTTTGATTTAAAAAATTACTGGCTATTTCTCTTGTGGTAAATTTTATTTGTTAGAATTTAACGTAGGGCGCTTTGGGAAAACCCGGATTCAGCAAGGGTGCCGAGAAACGAAAAAGTCTGGAAACCACTGTGTTGGTAAGTTTTTCTTTACACCGGTGCAGTCCTATTAAAGTCAGGCCTAAGAGGATCAAAAGAAAGCATGTGATTAAGTGGATTAAGTTTCCTTCGTGTTTTAATCTCTTTTTCCTTATAATTAAATGTCTAGTACAATAGCCACTCCACTACACAGCTTCGAAGTAATTTACCCAAATTATTATACCTAAAACCATTTTTTCACTTCGTGTTGTTGTGTGCACTTGACAAGCTTAGAGTAGATAACACTCAAATGAGAGGCCAATTATGAAAAAAAATTTTTAATATTTTTTAATATAAAGACCTCAATCTGTTTATGTGTGTGTAAGTAAATTCTGTATAACTCCTACTATTTTGTCCATTCCAGGGAAATTTTGTTTTGTTGTGTTTTATGTTAAAACAGTAGTATAAACTGCTTAATTTATAGAAAATTAACTGTAAATTTCTTGAAAATTTCACTTTTTCGTAAGGCGTATTTTTCGTCATGCTTGAAAGGAAAGTTTTTATTTTTTAGTAATTGTCTAAGGTATCGTATTGCTTTTCGTCTGTCATTTGCCAATCTCTAGCTATTCCTGCCAAGTGAGATTGTGCATTAAGAGAATCAGATCAAGCGGCAGTTTCAACAACTCTTCTTACTTTTATTATCCAGTCTGTTACGTTATCGACTTGTCTGCACTTACAGTTTCGTTCGACGTATTACGGAGAAGTTGAATGTACGTTATTAAAGATTGTTTTTGTCGTTACCCGGCGTGAGTGAGGTGGGGTATGTCATACCCGAGAAGATTTTAAACGCACATTATTTAATGTTATTGTTGCCATGCAAATCTCGTTGTCACAGTAGCTGAAGGTAAGGGAGTAGGGAGCGAGGTGCAGTGTTGAGTTTAGTGTTCCGCCGGTGTCAGCGGGAAATACACATGAGCAAAGGTGGCTGGGGTACGTCACACCCGTCCTCATAGTCGGTGTTGCATTTTTGAGTTGACAGTAAGTTTATGAGTTTTAGTTATTTATAGTATTTTTAGATTTATTTCTAGATTTCTCAAATGATAGTCTTCGCATTAGACAAAAAACACATCTTTCATGGGAAACTCGAAAAGTGATTACTGATCAACTGGGAGAACCTTCATTACCTGTTTCCAAAAAATGGCTAATAAATATGTCAGGTGTGGTGAATGTACTAAGAACAGATAGGAAAACAAAACATTGCTGTTCGAAGTGTGAGAAGCTAAAATATATGAAGCATGCGATTTTTGTGTGTGGAGATTGTGCTGATTTGTAGGTGTAATGTTGGTGCTGTGCAAATTTATCTCATAAGACCTTTTCGTTATTTTTTCTATTTTTATAATTGAAAGATACTATAGTTATGTTGATTAACCAAAGAAGTTGTAATTTTGTTTAAATTTTATACGAAAAAATGTTAAACTACCAAAATTGTTCTTTTTCAAAGAAAATACAGACACTTCGTTATTTCAATAAAAAAACATGCTATTCAATCTTAAACATAATATTTTATTTACTCATCTTGTTAAATAGATCTATTCTTATTATCCCAAGTGAAAAAATAGTTTATACACAATTATAGTATAAAAAATTCGGCATCAAATTTCGGGTATCTCCTACCCACCTCATAGCTGATGAAACAATTTCTCACCTCATTCACGCCGGGTTAAATACGAATATTCTTTGTCTAAAACAGGAGCGTAAATAAAATGCGTCGACTGCGCCACGTTAAATTAGAAAACTGATTTGTTTTTACAAAAGATACAAATATAGTTAACAAGGCAATAAAACAGTTAAATCGATAGTGTCAATTAGCTAAAGTCAACGTCAATTTAACGATATAAAAATGTTATTTAACAACTAATGTATTCGAAATTATCTTTCATTAAATTACAACATGAATTATGCATTATTATTATAACGTTTAATAAATGAATATTTTTTTCAAAATTCGTTATTATAAAGTCCTGTTATGCCGAAATTATTTAATAAATATTGATTTCTATTAATCTTACATAGAAAATACAAACGAAATATCCGCGAGTCCATGAATATAAACTTTGAAAAAATATAATTTTCTTTGAAAAGCATTTTTCGCAAAATTTACATTTAAACGGTTTTTGTCAGTGTGAAAAAACACATAAAAACACATGCATTCGCATGCATTCGCATGTGTTTTCAGATATTTTTTACGAAAAAATTCCTTGCCGCATGTCATGCATTGTAGTTTTTTGCCCTTTTAAAATATTTCGTTGATTAAAATTAGCTTTTAGATTCAAAACTCATCATAACCACTTTACTTCCCTTATTCAGGACGTAAAAATCTGATCAGTGTGAATCGACCATCCTAATCCTGTGTTCACCGACAAACATCCAAAGTAGTAAACACTGTCTTTCTATTCCACGAGCTTATAGAATAGACCTTTCCATTTATGTCTCACACTTATCAATTTGATCTAACTTTTACCAAATAAATTGATGTTACTGGAGTGCGTAATTTACGGCGTGCTGTCTCTCGACTTCCTCCTTCATTTCGAACGCGACCGCTCGCACGAGATTTACGAACGATCAACAAATCATAGTAGTGTCACTTCTAACTGGCATTGCGGACGTATATAGGTATAAATATAAACGAACGTAAACTAAATTAAGATACGACACTCCCATATGCGGTACACCTTCAGACTTCACTTTGAACTGGCTTGAAATCAAACAAAACAATCTCCTCAGAACATTACATAAACATTTTTACAATTCTACCATCGCTTAATACTTACAACCAGCATAATATTGATACATATAGAGGAATTGCTTATAGATAGCTTTAAATTACTTAAACTTTCAACAAAAAATCTTTTATTAGTAACCTTCAAAAAATACTACCGATCAGCTAAATACATATTCTTCTTCTTCGTGTGACATATCAGGCCACTTCGATGTCTGCGAACACCCGGCGTAAGTTAGTTGAAATTAGTTTGGGCAAAAAGTGATTTCTTTCAAATGTTGATACCGAAGCAGCTCCCCGTTGCCTTCTCTGAGTATGCGATGTTACGCGGTAAAGAAATGCTTTCCTGAAGGACTTTTAAGAGTAAATTGCCCTTATTCAGATGTAGCACATGGGAAAATATCCTTCAACTGCCAACATTCGACCATAATTTGAGACGAACCACGCCGATCTACCAAATGCTATGCAATTAAAATTGACTAAATGAATAAGTCAAAAGTAAGAAAACTTACAAATAATTTAAAAATGGTGTCAGAAGCTTGAATCATGATCCACTTTGGATGTTGATCGTTATATTTTTGTGTTATTGCCATTATTTCACTTGTGTGTTTTTTATTTCTTTTGTGTGAAATTATAATTTGCTTAGATACTTCGAATACGCTAATGGCCGCAGTGTCATAAATAAATAAATAATAATAATAATTTAAAAAAATAAAACTATAAAGAAAATTTTGAATACATTACTTATATACCCAAAAATTGTAGGGTTTCCCATTCGTGTAAACTCGCACACTCCTATTGAGTATTATCAAACCGTGCTTTTACTCTTACTGCTTATTGTGCAGATTGAGTAAAATAATAATAATTCAAAAATAAGTTAATCAAAAAACAGAAATAGCGTTACTCTATTTGTTTTCTCACATGTGTTTCTCCAATACAGAAGATATTATACAGTATATATATATACATCGTTTTGTGTTTACAATTGTTTTGACAATTGAAAACACAAAACGTTCAGGGACACGCTCAATTAAATATGCTCAATATAATCAAACCATAACAAACAAAAAAGTACATTATTTCGTTGCATTGTTTTCTGTTGTAACAAAATTTCGACTTAGAAAACTAGATTTGATAATTAAATCAAAGTAAATCATAATGGTAAGTGAACTCTTTCATTTAATCTTCATAATACATTTTGAGTTTCACAAACTTTTTTATTAAAACTTCCTAACATAACAAGCTATCAATTTCAATTTTATATCGAAAACAGAGTGCATATTATAAACATTTTAAACATAACACTATAATATATAACAATAATTTATACTATCGTAAATAATTTTAACTTATCTTTTTTACGAATCATTTATTGTTAATCAACGACTTATTTTAAAAGGACCGAAAACATCAATGCCCGACATGCGACCAGACGTTTCTTAGTGAACACGAATTGAAAAGACACATGCAAACTCATAAGGGCGAAAGACCGTTTCAATGCAATTTGTGAGAAAAAAGCTTTTCGTGGAAGAGTCATTTGAGACATCATATGAAAGTGCACTCCGATGAAAGACCATTTAAGTGCAATTACACTAACTGTGAACGTAGCTTTAAACGAAAAGGCGGCTTGGATCAACACATGTACAGAATGCATCCTGATGAGATTTTATCTAAAGTAAATATTACCTTTAATTACGGCATCTTCACAATAAAATGATTAGTGGAAATAAACGTTTCAAAACATTTTTATAAATACTTGACATGAAGCGTTCACATTTAAAAGTTACGTTTTATTTTTCTATATATTGTTAACAATAAACTAAAAATTAATTCAATAATTAGATTTCACCAAACGACCCGAAGATAATAAGCCGTAAATGTAATTTTTGCCTAAAACTTTGTGCATCACCAACTGAGTTAAGACGTCACTTGAGAATTCATACCAAAGAACAACCATTTTCGTGTAATTTTTGCAACGACACTTTCACTTTCAAAAGTAGTTTAAACAAACACATCAGAAAGATCCATCCGAAAGAAAATACTCCATCTTGCTGCGAAGTAAGTGTTTAACTTTTAACACACAACAGTGTCATAGAGTGAAAACATTATAATAGTAACTTCACTTATTTAAGAAGCACCTATTGTTTTAATATTCATTCACCGCATATATTCTGAACACGTGTATTTGTTTCATTAGGTACTTGGAAAAAATAAGTTTTTTCTTAATTATCAGGAAAATTCCTGGGTTAAAAATATACAACTATTCTGAATTTTTCCTTTAATATCAGCTACTAATACGCGCATACTAAGCTGTTTTTGTATAAAGTAGGAGTCATTCGATGAACAACCAGTAAAAAACGTTTCTATATCACTTCATGTATCCGAGATGAAACATTAAATTAATTTTTCAAATTACAAGTTATTAAATGCAAATTCTACTTCAGAAAATTTAAATTTTCATAAATAAACTTCATTTTTACTCATTACGATTTAATGCAATTTATGGACATCGAATTTCGTTTAGTTGTCTGAGGAATAATTATAAGGTATAAACAAATTCAATTATATAAGTGTAGAGAAATTTACTTTGATATGTGAAAGCCTTTGTTTCTTGACTTTACAGAAATATCTATCGAATAATTAAAAACGATGACTTTTTGTTTTCACAGAAATTAACAATTATTTTTCTTGTAAAAATATTACTTTACTGAAATGCATTTATATCTGTTTAGCGATTATTCTTAAGGTTATTATTTACTCATAATTTGTTAAAATTGTGAATTGTAAATGGTAAATTGTGTAGAGTTATGTTATTTAAGTTATTTACTTTCAGATAAGTACACAAGTCGATCAACGAGAGCAGATTGAATCGTTTGAAAAACCATCAACTAGTTTTCAAAAACCACAGTCAATAGAATTTGAAAAAATTACATCAGATCAGAATCTTTTTACTTTAAAAGACTGTGAAGAATTCCTTGAAACTATTAACGTCAATTTAGGAATTATCCAACAGGAAGGTTCTTCACAACAGACATTCTTCCCAGAAGTGGACGTTGATGAAATTAAATTGGAATGTCCGTTCTGTCGTGAACAATTTTTCGATAACGTTTCGTTTAAAGAACACAAAAGAAAATTTCATCTGTCTGACTAATTAATTGTGGACAACTAATTTTCAAAATATAATAAAATCATAAGACAAAAGGAAGAAAAAAAAAAAAAAAGAACTTACAATGACACAATGTTTGTCATATTTGAATAAGCAGTGAAAGTTACTAAAGTTGTATATTTTATTTCAAAAAAAATTCTGGTGTTTTCCTACATATAATTTTAATACTAACCCGAAGCAGATTATTCGTAGTTTTCTTATATTCATTATATCGTAGACTACTGATATTAATAAAACTAAAAAATTACATTTTTGAATCATTTGTTATTATTTGTTTACGTTCATAACAAAGTTTATTACAACAAAAGAAAACCGAAATTTTTATAATATTTATGAAACTTTTAAACCATGGCTTCTTAAACCACAGCCTACAATAAGAACAGCCTAGTCATTTGCTCTAAAAACGTGTGTCGATGCCTGAGGCGGTTTGCACATTTTGTTCACTAGGAGCGCT
>NW_019386865.1:13588-19508 GCF_000671375.1 Centruroides sculpturatus | reverse complement strand
CCACAAAACCTGTATGTGGATTTTCTTTTGGGTTGAAGTTATGAAAAACTTGTAAGCTTCCAAATAAGGCAATTTTTCGGTCATAACAGTAGGGCTCTTGTATGGCCAGTATATCGGCATGATGGTTATTAGCAACTTGCATGGCTTCAGTTGTGGCCGCTTTGCACCGTTGGACATTGATTTGTATAACGTTTATATTGCCCTGTAAAGTTTGATTGAACTGAGTGCCATTGCTGATATTGTTACTCCCCATAGTCGGTTAGTTGGATGCTTCTTGCTTTGATTCTCTGTAGTATTTGGCATTTCTGGCTGAAAGCGTTGTGGTTAGATGGAATTTTTTTACTGGTGGGCTGATTCCTGTTAAACTTGTTGCAATTGATGCAGCAGGGTGTACTATTTCGCATTGGGCATTCTGTAAATTTATGTGGCTTGGTGCAATGGCTACATCTTGTATCATCTTCGCAATCCTTCGCAATGTGGTTAAAACCACAACAACGATAACATGATCTTGTTGAGATGTAGTCATCTACTCTTACATTAGCCCACGATATAGACAAATACTGAGTTCTGATTATTTTGTTTCTAATTTCGGGGGTCACCGAGAGAACTATATGTCTGCAATTGTGATTGATTTTTTCTTTGTTTATCACTGTGCTGATTTTACACGTGTTGTTAATTTCTTCTTTGTCAAGATTATCCCATAGGTCATTCTGTCTGTTTATTATCTCAAGTAATTGCTCCTCTTCTACAGAATTTGGAACATTTAATAAAATCACCCTTGGTCTCTTCCCACCTGCCACGTGACACTTGATTTTATCTTTTATGTTTGAAATCTCGGTGATTGCATTTTTTAGGATCTCCCCGTCTGTATTGTCCTTTACTCTGATGCATAATTCTCCTCTATTAATCCTTTTTATCCCTTTCACTCTGACTCCCAGTTCTTGGGATCTAATCTCTGTGATAATCTATTCTTCTAATTTGTAAGTATCTATACTCTGTTTTTCGTTCTCCGAGTTTGGGTATATTAGTACCGCGTGGCTTCCACTATCTCCTTCATTTTGTATTTCAGTGGTTATTGTTTGCTTTATCTTTTTAGTGGTGTTACTCGGTTTTGTTCTTCTGCTAAGGGCTTGTGCGTATGTCTTCTGTATAGCCGCAGGTTGATTATTATCTGTTTTAACCATTTCTCTGTTTCTTTGTCTTGTTTCTTTTAACATTGCGTGCATTTGGTTTAATGTGGCAAACATTATCATTGCCCTGTCCCTGACTTCAGCACGTTCATGGACCTTTACCGTCGTGTTCTTAGATTGTGGGCATAACTCCAAAATTCTGCCCAGACATACACTAGCCTCTTGTAGCATTTTTTCCTCTGCCTCCCAGACAGCCCATTCTTCTACGATGTTCGCTGTCCCTCTCGGTGTATTAGGTATTGGCCCTAGTTGGCCACCTTCCTGTGTCCCTTGAGTTCCCACTTGGCTCTTCATTTGTATAAGCTTAATGCTTAATAACTGCTAAAAACCTTCTTGCAATGTTCCAGAGATGAAAGCAGCCAGTTAAACCAGTGTTAACCAATAGATAAATAATTTAACCCAGTATAATTAATCAAGCTGAATACATGAGTAAGGTGTGTCTTTTGTACAGATTGGCACTGTGCCAGGACAATACTGTAGCATAGAGTAAAACTCTATGGGACACCCCTCAATGTGGGTTCCTGTCCGTGGTGAGGGGACCTCCCAGAGATAGTTTAGTAACTCTTCTTTACCATCCCTGGGATCTGAACGCCCACCCACGTGTTTGCCGTGCGTGGTGTCCCGTATGCCAGAAAGGGGGATCCTGGTAGTTGAGGGGCAACATAACGTCCCCAACACACTACTTTGGCCCCTGCTTCGGATAAACGGGAGGCTCAAATCAGGCTCCGTTTGAGTCAATCGGCTGGTCGTTGAGTCATTTGACCTCGGCCTGGAGTCAACTGATCGATGCAGACCGGGCGGACATGTCAGACAAGATGTGCTCTTCTTGACTGCATTGTGAGGGTATAGCTCCTGGGAAACCATGGTGTGACAGTCTATGGGAGTTCCCCATGTGACGGCATCCCCTTGTTGGGTCCCACGGTGGGTGGGGTCACTAGGAGCCGAATAATTAAATATTAATCATGGACCCAAAAAATTCAAAACATTTTGAGAAAGCGACAATATCGACGACAAAAGAAAAGACCTCCAGCCAACCTGCTTACTTAATAGTGCACGCAACTGGAGAAAAACCCCTCGCTAAGTGTTCTCCTTTTTTGATTCAAAAGCTTTTCGAATCAACCATTGGGCATTTAAAAAAGATCCAAAAATTGAGGTCAGGGGACCTACTAGTGGAAACAGCCTCTCCTCAACAAACAACAAAGCTTTCAACAATGAAGACTCTTGGAGACATGGGAATATTAGTCACACCACACAGAAGTTTGAACTCATCACGTGGTGTGATATCTGAGTTTGATTTGATGTCTGAAGACGAATCAGACATTCAGATTGGCCTGTTGGACCAAGGTGTCACTTCTGTCCGACGCATTTCGATTCGTTGAGACGGTAAGTCGATACCCAGAAAACATCTAATTCTCACATTCGACAATCCAACATTGCCATCCTTCGTTACAGCAGGATATCTGCGCTGCCCCGTCTGTCCATACGTTCCAAATCCGCTGCGTTGCTTCAAATGCCAGCGATTTGGACATTCTCAGACCTCCCCTCGAAGCAAAAGCTTATGTGCACAGTGTGATACTGAAGGTCATGACAGTACTGAATGTAAAAGTACACCACACTGTGTGAACTGTAAAGATGCCCATCCTGCCTATTCCAGGAAATGCCCTGCATGGCAAAGAGAAAAGGAGATTCAACGGGTGAAAACTGTAAAAAATGTATCATACCCAGAATCCCGTCGCATGGTCACTCCAAGTGCACCATTGCAGCAGAAGACATTTGCTAGTGTGTTGAAATCCACTAAGACATGTGGGGTTCAAACAGATATTTCTGTATCCCCAAGTGAATCTCTTACTCGCCATGCAAAATGCTTATTGATCCCATCTGCACAATCAGAAGAAAAGGAGAACACAAAGACTAAAACCTCTGTAACTAAAACGGGAGTAACAACCAGAAATGTGGGTTCTAAAAAAGCCACTAAGAACCCACTTAACAAACAAAGAGTGAAAGCAGCCCTCTCTAAGGTCTCAAAAAAATCAGAAGCTCAATCTATGAGCGAGTTCTCTGACATATCTGATGAAGAGCCTTATATGGAGGTTTCAAAACCAAAGTCACCTCCAAAAGAAAAACTGCCTGTTAAATTAAAGAGGGATACCCTTGCAAAGAATGCTGCCTCAAACACATAATGGGTTATAAAATAATCCAATGGAACTGTCGTGGTTTCTGTAACAACTTCTCTGACATTAAACACTTGACATCATCTACCTCATCTCTCTGTGTGGCACTCCAGGAAACCCATCTAAAACCTGGAGAAAATATTTCTCTCAAAGGTTTCAATCTTTACCGCAAGGATGATGATAGTTACAACCGAGCCAGTGGCGGTGTGGCTATTTTGGTTTCCAATCGAATCCCATCTTTGCTGGTACAAATAACCACTGATTTACAAGCTGTGGCAGTCAGAATTTCTATTGGAGTAACTGTCACAGTTTGCTCTATATACTTGCCACCAGATGTCAGAGTCAAGGAAGATGAATTGGATGTTTTAGTTGAACAGCTGCCAACACCATTCCTTCTACTGGGTGATTTCGATGGCCACAATCCTATGTGGGGCAGTCCCGACATTAATTTTCGAGGCAGAGCCATTGAACGACTCATAGGCAATCAGCAAATGTATTTATTTAATACTGGATATGTGACATACTTCCATGCCCCAACAAGAACTTTCACTGCCATTGATCTCTCATTAGCCACTCCGAACCTATTTTCAGCGTTTACATGGGAGGTTGGATCAAATCCACTTTCCAGTGACCACTTTCCAATTTTTATAAAATATCGAGGCAGAGATTGCTGTGAAACAGCCCGTCCACCACTCTGGAAATTGGAAACAGCCAATTGGCCTGTTTTTTCCTCTATGGCCAACATACAGAGGATATGGTGAATATTGCTGATATCAATGACGCAGTTGAAGTTGTCACTTCCAGTATTATTCAGGCAGCTGAAAAAACAATGGGGAAGACATCAACTAGATATCCAAAACATCCTAAACCATGGTGGAACCAGAATTGCGAGGCAGCATTTAAAGCCCAAAAGAAAGCATGGGGTATTTTCAGAAGACACCCCACTGCGAGAAATTTGGTTGCTTTTAAGAAAGCAAAGGCAAATGCCAGAAGAATTAGAAGGCAAAGCCAAAGGGATTCTTGGAGGAAGTATGTCTGTAGTATAACATCTTCTACTAGCTCAAAAGCAGTCTGGGATAAAATCCATAAAATGAATGGAAAATATGCTTCTCACTCTCTGTCCATGCTGGAAAATAATGGCACAATAATCAGCGATATACAGGGTATTGCCAATTTGTTGGGTGAAACGTTTTCTTCTTCATTCAGCAATGTAATGTTTACTAGGAATTTCCAAGCTTATAAAGCTCAAAGTGAAAAACAATATTTAAACTTTCACCCCTCATCTAATGAGGAATATAATGTGCCATTCACCAGCATAGAACTACATAAAGCAATCTCTCGCTCGGGGAATACTGCTGTAGGTCAGGATAAAATTCACTACAGCATGATTAAAAATCTTTCGGACAATTATCTTTGTAATGTTCTGAATGTGTTTAACAGAATATGGACAGAACGTACTTTTCCCGACTCTTTGAGGCTATCTATCATTATTCCCATTCCCAAACCTGGTAAAGATCACAAGAATCCCTCTAATTACAGACCAATTTCTCTGACAAGTTGTCTCTGTAAACTTTTCGAGAGAATGGTAAACAGGCGTCTAATGTATCTCTTAGAGAAAAAGGAATACTTTTCACCACATCAGAGTGGTTTCCGTAGGAACAGAAGTACCACTGATAACCTGGTAAACCTTGAAACATCTATACGCGAAGCGTTTGTTCGAAGACAGCACTTAGTGTCTGTGTTTTTTGACATAGAGAAGGCCTATGATCGCTGTTGGCGATACGGGATACTTCGTGATCTACACCAATTTGGATTGCGGGGTAATTTGCCAATTTTTATAAAAAACTTCCTACAGAATCGAAGATTCCAAGTTAGGATGGGCAACACTTTATCTAGGCTCTTCACACAAGAAGAAGGTGTTCCTCAAGGTTCTATTTTGAGTGTGACTCTGTTCCTAATTAAAATTAACAGCATAGCTAACTGTCTCCCTCCCAGTGTGAAACACTCTTTGTATGTGGATGACTTTCAGATCTCCTGTCAGTCTAGTAATATGAATTTCATTGAGAGACAACTTCAAACTTCCCTAAATCGCATATGTAATTGGTCCAAGACCAATGGGTTTACGTTTAATGCAGCGAAGACATCGTGCAACCACTTCTGCCGAAGGCGTGGTTTGCACCTGGATCTCGAAATTTATTTAAATGGGGTTAAAATTCCAATGGTGAATGAGACTAAGTTTTTGGGTGTTTATTTCGACCCAAAACTGACATTTTTGCCACACTTGCGCAACCTGAAGAGTAGATGTTTAAAATCTCTAAACCTTTTAAAGGTACTATGCTGCTTATCCTGGGGAGCAGACAAAGTTTCTATGCTCAGGATTTATAGGGCCCTTGTCCGCTCTAAGCTGGACTACGGTTGCATTGTTTATGGCTCTGCGCGAGAATCTACTCTTCGGATGCTGGATCCAATCCATCATCAAGCACTGCGTTTGTGCACTGGTGCATTCCGAACTTCCCCTGTCCAAAGTTTGTATGTGGATGCTTATGAGCCTCCACTGTC
>NW_019386865.1:0-13479 GCF_000671375.1 Centruroides sculpturatus | reverse complement strand
TGTACAGTATTAGATACTCAGCTGAAAAGGTTATTTGAAGCTCGCCCAAGCAGTGTCCCTTCATTCGCCGTAAGAATGGAGAATGTGAGTAGCACAATTGATCTAAACACAGGCAACATTTCACAGCTAGAGGTCTGTAGTATATCACCTTGGTCAACTCCTTTGATAAGTGTTGATTTTAGCTTAAAGCAATTTCCTAAGGAATCCACACCAGACTACGTCTACAGACAGCACTTTGCAGAAATTCAACATCGTGACAGGAATTTAATTCCTATTTTTACAGATGGATCTAAATCTGATGATTACGTTGGCTCAGCCTTCGTCTGCCAGGATGAAATCGTGGCAGAAGAAATTGCATTGAATTCTTCCATCTTTTCTGCAGAGTTGCATGCTATTTATTTAGCTATAAAGTATATAAATAGGAAAGGTCATCATTCCTGTGTTATTTACACTGACTCAGTTAGTGCACTTAAGGCTTTGAGCTCATGTGAACCTAGTTCTCACTCTATAGGGATTAAAATTCGTAAACTCTTTTGCCATCTTACTGCGAGTAATTTCTTTGTAAAATTTTGTTGGGTCCCAGGCTATGTAGGTATAAAAGGGAATGAAGAAGCCGACGCTGCTGCAAAGTCAGCTACACCTTTACAGCATACAATGCATATTGAAGGAGGCGATTTGAAGCTAGTAGTTAAAAAAACGACTAGCAGAGAAATGGCAAAACGTGTGGAATGCACAAGTCCACAATAAACTACATGAGATCAAGCCAAATATAGAAAATTGGACACATAATAAGCAGTATGACAGGAGATCTGAAGTAATTCTTACTCGTTTGAGAATTGGGCATACTCGGTTGACTCATGAATACCTTTTGAAGGGTGAAGACCAGCCAGTATGTGAGTATTGCAACTGCTTTTTAAGTGTAAAACACATGCTTTACACTTAAAAAGAACGACGAAGATTCCTGGTGATGTGGGAGAGGGCCTTGTACATTGCCCACAGCTCCGCTTGATTATTTGTGCAGTGGGCGCTGAGTTTGTGGTACTGTTCGTGAATAATCCTGTTTGTAGACATGTCGTAGATGACAAAGGCGGATCCTGTTCCTAATTCGTTACTAGCACCATTTGTGTAGGCGTGCCAGTTTGCATTGTCTTCTGTCGGGTTGTTGATTTCACAAATTAGGTTCGATGAAGATGTTGCTGGATGGCTACGGTTTATGTAGTCCTTGTAGTGGTGATCAATGCCGTTCCGACTTATAGTGTTAACTATTATGGTGTTAGGGATTTGATTGTTATTAATTAGTTCTTGGATTTTGTCGTTAGTGAGGTCTTGTAGCCTACCATTCATGAGGTGCCATTTCCACATCCTCGTTTTAATCTAGATGTTTATAGGAACGAGGTTAGCAATAGTAAGAAGAGCGTCCGTGGGCGCTGTTCTGTAGGCTTTACAAATGCGGATGGCGAAGCCTCTTTGGATGGAGGTCAGTTTCCTGTGGTTGTGGACGATTGAGGCTCTGTTGCCCCATAGCTCAGCGGCATAGAGCAGCGCTGGCTCGATAGCATTGGTGTAAATGAGTTTGCAATGTTTAGAGGAGAGACCCCAACTATTCCTGGCAACATGGTTTATCATGTTTGCTTTTTGTTTGATCCTGTGGCAGATGACTTCAATGTGGTGTTTCCAACTAAGCGTCGGATCGAGATATACACCCAGATATTTAATAGTTGGTTTGATTTCTATTTTATTGTTATTAATATAAATGCAGAGTGGCCTTTGGAGTTGCTTCCGGCGCGATCTTCTCGTGCAGACAAGGCCTTCGCATTTGCTATAGTTTATGGGAAGCTTGTTGATAATACTCCACTTATTTATCTTATCCAGTATGTCATTAGCAGATTCTTGTAGTCTGTCGCAGTTGTGATGCCGAACCATCAGTATGGTGTCGTCGGCGAACCCTTGAATTTTAAAATCCTCCGTCATTCGGATGTTGTTCAGTAGATCATCGTAAACGATGTTCCAGAGCCCCGGGCCGCACCAGATGCCCTGAGGGCAGCCACGATTAATATTCCTTGATATGTTCATGCCATTGGTGTAGAAACCTACTTTCCTATCAGTAAGGTAGTTCTTTAGAAGCCCGTAGATATTGTCGGGGCAGCGTGACTCTCTCAGTCTCTTCAATATGGCGGGCCACCAGAGGTGGTCGAACGCTTTTTTGAAGTCCACGCTAATTAGCAGGGCATGTTTGTCGAGGGCCCAAGCATTCCTTACAAACTATAGAACATTGTCTATTGCAATAGTAGTAGAAGAACCGGGCCTAAACCCGTGTTGGCTGCTATTAAAAGCTTTGGTACTTGCCAGGTGCCAATTTATCCGGCCAATTATTAGGCCATCAAGTACCTTGCTTAAAGATGGGAGTAAACTGATAGGTCTATAGTCGCTTTCAGATTGCGGCGTGTTGACTTTTGGAATGAACATAATATTGGCAATTTTCCAACCTTGCGGGAAATAGCTGTTATTGAGGCAAGCGTTGAATAGTATTACGAACGCTATCGGGATTTTCTGGTAGGCATTTTTAATGGTTTTGGCAGTAAGGTTGTCGATACCTGGTGCTTTTTTGTTGGCTAGTGTGCATATGGCCTTAGAGACTTCATGGAAGGAAAACCACTTGTCCGTGTAGCTCTGGTAAGACTCCTCGTTGGCTATCCTTATGCCCTGGTGACTTTCCGAGTCATCGTAGGTGTTGTCGTTCGGAAAGTGGAAATTTAAAAGATTTGTGATATTTTTCTCAATGTCACTTGAGTCAGTTGTGGTGGTTTTGCATAGAATAATAGGAATTTTAGTTTTTATCTTGTTTTTAAAGATGATTTTGTATTGCTTTCCCCTGGGATCTTTGTTATCTTTACTACAGAAATCCCTCCATGCCTGTGTTCTGGCTTTGTTTATATTTTTCTTGTAGAGGTGGAGATTATTGTAGTATTCCCTTTGCAGTTATTCCTTTGTATCTGGGTTACTCGTTTTAACCCAGTGCCTCCTAAGCCTACGGATTTTGCGCTTTTCTCTCTCCAAATCACTGTTCCACCATTGTGTACGTTGCTTGTCAACTTTATTGGTGGTTGATGAAAGATTTATAGCCGAGTTTAAAGAAGTAGTGAGGTGGTTGACGTAGTGGTCGATTTCGCTGGCCGTGTTCAGGGGGCGGAACGTGTACGACTTCCAGTAGGCGGCAAAAGTGGTTTTAAATAGCTCCCAGTTGGTTTTTCTGTTATAGATGTTGTTTTTTGTGCTATTCGTTTGGCTGGTCCTTTCGATCTTTGTTAAGATGTACCTATGATCGCTAGCCGAGGTGGTAGTTAAGGTTTCACACGTCTCAATTAAGCTGCCTAACCTCGTGGGCGCCAGGCAAACATCTGTCCATCCTCTAGCCCTGCTTGTCTCGAACGTGGGGATGTCCGAGGTGTTTAGCGAGATGCCATCGATTTCGTCTAGTATGTCTTGAATCAGTCTTCCGCGGTTATCTTCCTTTTCATTGTACCACAGGGCCGACTTTGCGTTGATGTCGCCCGCTATTATGTATTTCGTGTCACCAAGCTTGTTCAGGACATTTTGTAGCTCTTTGATGCAGTCGTCATCGTCGTCTTGTGGTGAGAAGTAGACATTGATTATATAATCGATGGGCTCGTTATGGACAGCAGCTGTAGTAATACGATAGGAGCTAAGTTCTGGAATTAGTGCTATGTTTAAGTTGTTATTTTTTACTATAATGCCACATTTTGGCCTTTCGTTTTTTTCACACTTGTAAAGGATAGGCCAGCCGCCGTATCTCACAATTTGATCTTGCACAGTATAGGGCTCCTGGATTAATAGTAGGTCCGCGTTCAAATCGTTGGCTGTCTTTATGGAAAGTGAACTTGCTGCTTTCCCCTTCTGGGTGTTTATCTGGAGGATGCGTAGGCATGGAGGGTTGTTGTCGTTGCTATTAGCGTTTTGCTGGGTTGAGTTGCTATTGGTTTTAAGTTCCATAATTAGTTTGACTAATAATTTGTTGACGGATTGTTTGGGCACTCGGACATTGCAAACTGTATGCATTGTGATCTGTTTTTAACTTCCTTCCATTTGGTAGGTTCTTGTTCTCGTTTATGCAGTTTATGCACTTTGGCTTGTGGTTCTTGCTACATTCTCAGAACGTGTGTTCCTCAGTGCAAGGTTGCTATAGACATGCTAATAAAGATATTAGAGGGCTGTTCGCTGAAGCTGCGGACTTATGCCCTATTGGAAATCGGAAAGAAGGAGTTAGGAAAGTAAGAAAAAGCAGGAAGAGGAAACAAAGTGAGATAGGATAGTATGAAAAGAGTAACCAGGGGGCCCCATGGGACCCCACGAGCGTCTGCATCGGGGCTTTATTTACCAAACAGAATACAATAACATACAACATATACAAAATTTAACTATATACAATTCAACAGGATGCTGTGGAATAGGTCATTGCCCTAGCAATGACCCTTACAAAATTATAATAAAAATTGAAAAACAACAGAAACATTGTACGCCCGACAATAATACATACAGAGTGGCTTTGAAAGAACAGAACAAACGCACCAACTTGATGCACAATCTTAAAAACTTGTTGTGATGAAATCACTTGTTGAAGAAATAAAAGTAACTATGTCCCAGAATATTTCTGGATTTCCTTGATATAAAGTGGACATGCTTTGTCCATTGTGTTGTGGTCCGTCCTAGTCGATTTTGCCCGCACGCAGTTAGCACGCTTAGGAGTTTCGTCTTTCTTTTGACACTCCTTGAACAAGTGCGGATCCCCGCAATGGCTGCAGACGTGATCCTTCAGCATACAATCCTTTCCAAAGTGCCCAAAACCCAGGCATTTGAAGCATCTATTAATCATGATGTGATCGAAAGATGTGACATCTTGTTCACTCAATGTTTAGAATTTCTTCATTAATCATGATTTCTCGGACCAGTACAGACACTTCCATGACCCAGGTTTTAAAATCCTTGTTCTTTTGCGTGATTGAGTATTTGATGTTAACTCCTTCCTCCAACACGTTTGGTGAAATGTTCTCAGAGAAACAGGAATTCTGTTCATACAACCTTTCGACTATCTCTTCCTTTTTTATCGTTGCAGGCACAGACACTAGTTTGATTAAAGGTAACTTCTTTGTTTTTAGATTTGTTTTGAGCTCTTTGATTGTTTTTAGATTTGTTTTGAGCTCTTTGATCTGTTTGATTGCGTCTTCCAAAGCAAACATCTCTTCTGTACTACTTAGATCCACTGCGATTCCTCCGTTTTTAAGATTCCTGATTCTCCTAACACCAATCCGAAGGGTAGTTGGATCGACCTTTTTAGTCAGTATCTCCTTGGTTTGTTCTGAGGTATTTTTATCATTCATGCTATACACCAGCACTGTGTAACGAGGTGTAGGAGTAGGAAGTATTATTTCCGTCTTTTTCCTGCCGAGTTTTAAAACATCACTATAGCTTGTTTGCTGTTGTGGTACACTATTTGAAATATTAAAATTCTTGTTCAATTCTGTTATCTCTCCTTTTACTCTGGCAATGGCATCCATTGTTTTCTCTGTATTTCCCTGCACTATTTTCTCGAGTTTTGTTTTCATACTTAACCTGTCTTCCTCGTCTCCTGTCTTTACTTCCCTTGTTTTCTTAAGTTATTTAATCTCTTCTTTTAGTTGATTAACCGCTTGTAAAGTTTTTTCGTTGTTGCTATGAATGATTTCCTTGATTTCCTTCTTAATGGTCCCCAGTGATTCCTTGTCCTGTTTTGTTGATATAGAAAAACTTTCTGTTAGTTTATCCTGTGCTAACTTAATAATCTTCTGAATTGCGTCCATGATGCTATTGTAATGGTCCGGAGTGGACATCCGACCATTAGGGTTATTCTCTATGTAGTCTTGTAAATCTTCTGTGATAATATTTGATTCTTTAACAAAATCCTTAATAGAGTCTTTTTTTTTCCCTGCCATAATAACTATAAAACTACTACTATTGCAAGAAACAATTACAAAAGCAACACGATACAAGATAAAAGTAATTCACTTTCTATTTACAACACTAAAAATCGTTAGTTTAAGCCGTTAAATAAGCCTTTGCAATTGTGTAAACAACTACGTCAATGAGGTCATTGACCGTTACCAAGACAACGAACGTTATAAAAAACGTTGGAGTCTGGTCAAGTGACAAAATCAGTTCAAAATATAAATTGTCGTAACTCCTTAAATAATTATAGTAGATAGTTCAAATTACGTCTATAAGTCTATTTTTATGTCCTGGTTCTGATAGTCACATTAGTTTTAACTTAACAGCTATAGGAGGCCCGATGCGGGCCGATTTAGTCCACACGAAAAGTTCAAATATCTCGAAAAATAATAGGGTCAGGATAACCAAATTTGGATAGTTTACTCACGTAATGGTCCTACATCAGATTCCGTCATCCTTTCCGGTTAAATGGTATCCGCCTTCCGGTAAAACGACTTCCAAAAATCCACTTTTTCAAAAGGTTATTCTTCCGAAATTTTTGACCTCCGATGGACAAGTATGACACAGTTGGACTCCTCTCGAAGAGACGAATCCGAAAATATGTTCACTTTCACTGTAGACCCAATATTTCTCGAAATATCGCACGTAATCCAGGAGCTAGATTTTTCACTGCTAACCAAAGAAACGACTCGACGCCCTCTGGGTTGCTATAGACATCCTATATAAAAGGGGATGAAGACCAGGACGACTCAGAGGTATTGCCTGGGGTGAAAATGAGAGAGTAGAAAGTATGTAGGAAAGGTCGAAGGGGAAAAATGGAAAGAAAGATAGGAAAGGGGATGAAAGGGAAGTCCCATGGGCGTCCAGCATCGGGAATTTATTGAATAAATAAATACAATAATACAGAATATAAAACAAATAATTACAGAAGCACCTTACTTAGGTGCATAATGCCGACAATAAGTTATTATGGTGATGTAACTATAAGGAGTACCGCTAATTACCGGTATTGCGAAAGTCCAGAGCTTCGGTGTTGGTAACAAAGGTAACCAGCTGATTAAAAATGTTCTCATTTGAGATAAGAATGTCCGGTTGGCAGGGCCAGTTGAAGCCTTCGAAAAGCACTTTGTATTAGATCCCCACGTTGATGTTCGAAGTGAAGGCAGTCGTAGATGAGGTGAAAGTTATCTTGGTCCGAAATATCGTCACAGTTGCATTTGGTTGTATCACTGTGTCTGAAACGATATAAATAAGCCAGAAAATTACCATGTCCTGATATGATTTGGCTAGTGATGAAGTTCACCTTAATATGTTTAAGTTGTAGTCTTTTTGTAACATCGGGAATCAACTTATAAGTGCTGCGCCCGGTCGATTCCTCTTCCCAATAACGTTGCCATATCCTAATAGTAGTTTGATGTAGCATCCTTTTTATTGCTACCAATGGGATTTAATGGAAGCAAGGTTCCGTGTCGGTATCTGCCGCTTGTTTGGCCTGTATGTCTGCCTCTTCATTCTCTGCAGTACCCGCATGAGCCCTAACCCATGCGAAAGTGATGTTGCTGTTGCTTTTTGAAATTTCCTCAATGATTTCCTGGTGTAAATGCCCTTTCTTCTGATTATTGCTGATATTTAAGAGTGCAGCCCTGCTGTCCGAGTAAATGCAGACCTTGGTGTTACTAAACGTTGTCGTGTTGTTAATATATTTGACAGCTTGAAGAATAGCGTATAACTGCTTGCATTATGGTGCAAAAAGTGTCCAGCTTGTATGTGCCTTTATGAATTGGTTTCCTATTGCTATTGCTGTAATGGATGAAGGTCGAACCGACTTTGTCCCCGGATTTGGATCCGTCCGTGAATAAGTGATGATGGATCTTATAATCGTTATCGTTGTTAATATCAATTTGAATTTCTCTTGCCGGATGTAAAGCAGGCACAACATCACTCCAAATCTCAGTATTAAGATCTGGCTGAAAAATGTTGTCAACATTCAGGTTTGGCAAGAATCCAATCTTACGATATTTGTGTAAGTCATCTTTATGTTGATTGTTGATATTCAAGTGTCTAATCCTCCAGTAGGCCCAATTCTCAATAGCTGTTAGGTAAATAGGTGCGATTCCTGTTATAACCTGTAAAGCTGAATTAGATATGGTCCTATAAGATCCTGCAATTTTGAGGAGACTGATCCTTGAATTTTTTGAAGAATCCTTTTGATGTGACTCCGGGAGGCCGCCACACCCCATATAGGACTACCGTATAAAACTACAGGTTCTATAGCCTGTTTGTAGAGATAGGTCATAGTGTTGCTATTTAATTCCCATGTCTTTCCTGCTATGTGGCATAATAGGTTGGATAGCTTTATGGCTTTATTACAAGCAAAATTAATGTGAGAATTCCAATGAAGTCCTTGATCAATTATAACCCCTAAGAATTTTAATTCTTTTGTATATGGTATCCTAATACCGTTTATCTTAAGAGAAGGCGGTTTTTTCAATTGTGTTCCTCTAGACATCATCATACATGTTGATTTAGTGACGTTGATGCTTAATTTATTATTATGGCTCCATTTATAAATTTCTTTTATAATTTGATTCATTTCGAGTTGGAGTTTTTCATTGTTCTTATCTGTAGCCATTATCAACGTATCATCAGCGTAAGCCTGTAAGGTCCACTGAACCTTTATGTTGCTGGGATTAATTTTTAATAAGCTGTCGTGAGCGATATTCCAGAACGCAGGACCGGAGCGGGAGCCCTGTGGGCATCCCTTTGTCATATTTTGTATGATCGGATTATTCAATTCATAAACCCCTATTGATCTCTCGTTCAGGTAATCCTTAACCATAAGAAATACGTTCCTGGGACATTGAAAATCCTTTAATTGTTTCAATAGCGCCGGCCACCACAAAGAATTGAAAGCATTTTGGTAATCAAGTGAGGCCAGTAAGACATGTTGTCTTTTATCCCATGCATTATGGATAAACTGGATGGCAGTGTGTAAAGCATGATAGGAGGACTTGTTAGGAACAAATCCAAACTGTTTAGGACTTAAAATCCTGTTGTAATATAGATGGTAGTTGATCCTGCCTATTACCAGACCATCCAGTACTTTGCCCAGTGTTGGCAAGAGACTAATAGGACGGAAATCTGTAGCTGCAGTGTGTGATGTTTTGCCAGCCTTAGGGATGAATTTTATGACGGCTTCTTTCCATTTTTAGGGAATCTGGTTTCTTCCAGGTATTTGTTGTATGTGTAAACAAAAGCAATGGGTGAGGCCCCATAAGCTTTCTTTATCATTTCCGCAGTGATGGTGTCCCTGCCGGGCGCTTTTTTGTTGCGCATTGATTTTATGGCCCCTTCAACCTCTCGGAAAGTGAAAAGTATGTCATTGCCTGTTGAGGGTGGAAACTTAGCTTCTTCTCTGATGTCACGTTGATATGCGTTGTCACTGTTTGTATCATCACCTGGGAAATGAGCCTCCAGTAAGACTTTAAAAGTTTCATTTAGACTAGTTGTGCGTGTACCGTCATGTCTGTTGATAAATGCTGGGATATTGTTCCTTTTCCTTTGTTTTAACACAATGCGATACGGTTCATTCCAGGCGCTCTTGTTGCCAATATCTGAGCAGTATTTCTTCTAAGCTGTCGAGCGCACCCTATTAATATTTGTTTTGTATTGGTTAAGACTATCAACATATTCCTTTCTTTTGTTATCTTTTATATGGGGATTCATTTCTTTCTTAAATGCCTTGTAGAGTTTACGTACCTTTATCCTTTCTATGTTTAATGCGTTATGCCACCATGGAGCATTTTTACTGGAAACATTCTTAATATTTGTTGATTGCTGATAGGCATTTAAAATAGACTGCGTCAGATGATCGGCCAATTGATCTGGATCCCTAAGTTCATAGAGGTGCCGTCCTTTAGGTTGACTCCAATATTGTTTAAATAATTCTTGAAAGTAATTCTAGTCAGTTTTGTGGACAAATAAACTGGTTTTGATTTGCGAATTTGTATTTTTGATAACAGTTTTTATATATCTATGGTCGCTAGTTCCCGTTTCATTTATCGTCGTACAGGACTTGATGATGTTTTGCGCATGCCTGTTTGCAAGGACGACATCCACCTAACTCTCTCCTCTAGTACTATAAAAGGTAGAGAGTGGGCTACTGTTGCAAGACACCAGATGGTTGACGGACATGAATTCACAAACCTTCAGACCCCTGCCATCTTCACCAGGGCTATGCCAGACTGGCGATTTTGCGTTTAGGTCCCCCATGATAATCCAGATACTGTTACCAATTTGGTCCTGTATTTGTTGTAATTTATTAAGAGCAATCTCTATATTCTGATACGGGGAACTGTACACGGATGTGAGGTAATCTTCTATATTGTCCATTGTCAGTAGGATTGTGGTGATTATGTTGTCACTAAGGTCCGAACAGTAATTAGCCTGTAAGTTGGGATTTTTAACAAGTATCCTTGCTTTAATGGTGTCCGTTAGGCTATGGGCAGGAAAAATCTTCCAACGTCCATAACGAACTATGATGTTACTAATGAGATAAGGCTCTTGAAGGCAGATTACATCTGCATCCTGCTCCTCCGCAATTTTAAGTACCATTGATGAGGCAGCCTTCGATTTCTGAGTATTAATATTTAACAGAATAAGATCCGAGTTGTTGTTAGGATTGGGCCTTGTATAATTGTAATTAGAAAAATGTTGGCGATGAGTAATAGGCTGAGTATTAGCTGTATAATAGTTAAACGCCATAGTCGATGAGTTGAATTTGTTGTTGTTTAAACCTGTTGACCATTGTGCAGTTGTTGCCGAAGGCATTATGGTTGGTGGGAACCTTTTTCTGTGCTGGCTGTGTCCTGTTATGTTTAAGGCAATTAATACAGCATGGAATACTATCTTTTTTGGGACATTCCTGATACCTGTGCTCCCCCATGCATTGGCTGCAGTGTATTTTCTCTGTGCAGTTCTGGGCCATATGTTGATATCCACAGCAACAATAACAACGGAGGATAGGGATGAAATCATCAACAAACACATTGGCCCAAGCCAGTGAGACGTATCTATGCTGAATTATAATCTGACGAATGTTGGGAGTTACAGAAATGACAATATGACGACAATTATGACGAACCTTCCCACGTGTGATTATGGTACTTATTCGGCAATTCTTTATAAGTTCTTCTTTATTGATGCCTTTTAAAAAGTCATTTTGTTTATGCAGTGTTTCCAATAGAACCTCCTCTTCAACTGTGTTAGGAACGTGTAGTAGAATTATCCTGGGCTTACGCCCCTCTGAGACTCTACACTTTATCTTCTGAGAAATAGGAGTAATTTGTTCAATGGCCTCTTTAAGATTTTCGCCTTGTTGTGTATCCTCCACTCTGATACAGATACCCGAGTTGCGCAATTTCCTAATTTCCTTCACTCTGACTCCAATATTTTGAGGTTGAATATTCTCTTTTATTTTATCCAGAATTTTATCCATTTCCCCTTCTTCAAGTTGTGTCTCAGAATTAGGATATATTAACAGAGCGTTATTCCCTCCTGTGCCTTCCATCTGTATTTTGTTTGATAGGGTTGAGCATATAGTCTTTGTGGTTTTGCTTGCTGTGGAATTGATGTTGACCACTTCCGCATATGTTTTTGGCTTCGTTGTTGGCGGTAAAGTAGGGTGATTTGTGTTGTTTTTCTCAACAGTGTTTTCACGTATTTCCTTGACCAAATTTGTTAAGTGGATTGTATTATGCTCTTGTTGTTTGTCTCTCACTTCCTTCAGGATGCCATACATCTGATGTAAATTCCCAAAAATCTGTGAAACCCTCTCTTTAATCTCTTTTCTCCCCTCTGTTCTGATGTTGGATCTATATGGTTCCGGTAAGAGGTCCATTATTCGCTTCATATTTGCAAGGGCGGACTTAAGTATTGTTTCTTCCACGTTATTTTCATTATTAGTTAGAGCGGCATTATGATTTCCTTTAGTACTGCACTGTTTGTTTGACTCTTGCAGAGTGTCCTGAACGATGTCCACTTCCTGTTGAATAAGTTCAGTGTCATTATCCACATTAGGAGTAAGCAGTTCCTGAATATCCTCCGTGTCGTTATCCATTTCTTCCAAGGGAGTAATCAGAATTCTGGGCTGTAACAGACTGTTTGCCATAGAAAACTCAAAAGAAGTGTATATGTGTGTACCTAACCAGAAAACCAAAACCAAAAGAGAAAATGATCGAAGCTGAAGGTAATGTATTGAAAAGATGAACCACTGTTCCAATATTTCTGCCCTGAATAGCATATACTAAACAAGGCAGAAAGAAAAGATAGGAGTAAAACTATTAACTAATTAAACCTACTTAGACTATTAACAATAAAATACAATGATGATTACATGCTGAACAACTATGCACAATTCAGTAAAATAAAATAGCGATGCAGTAATTTGCGTAGAGCCGATCCACTTGATGACGTGACGTTGAGAAAGCTCGTCGGAGATCGTTATAGTCGTTATAACCGTCGAGGTCAACGACCTTGCTGTAGTAACGGCTTGCTTCATTAAGTGAGGAAAAATGTTAAATCTTTAACTTGCCGCAGTTTAAAAACTTTTAAATCAAAGTTAACCAAATTTTAGGACAATGTTGCTGATGGCCCGATGATACTCCAGATTACAAAAATTTCTTCCGATTGATAAAATTTAGCCCGATGAGGGCCAACGAAAGCCGACTCTTAAAAATTTTAAAATCCCTGTAACTTTTGACCCAGAGGTCCTAAGTTTCCGAAATTTACAGAATGTACTCACTGTTAGATGGTGAAACTTAATCTGTCGTCGGTTCCCGGAAATAGTCCGAAAACGACCGGATATCCGGTCCTGAAAACGTCCAACTTTCTTCGGGCTGTAATTCCCAAAATGCACGTAGGTCCAAAATTCCAACGGATTCAGAATCCACACTGATAGCCGAATCGATCGATATATAATTTTCCACTGGATGGCAAAAATTCACTAAGATATCACAAGTTTTCCTGGAGCCCAAAAGCACACAACTTAGACCAATTGCGACTAGACGCCCTCTGGTTGCTATAGACATCCTATATGAAAGGGGATGAAACCAGGACGACTCAGCGGTATTGCCTGGGGTGAAAATGTAAGGATAGAAAAGTATGTAGAGAAGGAGCGAAGGGGAAAATGGAAAGGAAGATAGGAAAGGGGATGAAAGGGAAGTCTAATGGGCGTCCAGCATCAGGTCCCGTTTATTCCAGAAAAACAATTACATACAGATAAAATGAATACATAAATTTACAAGATGTACAAGACATTGCTACTTGCAATGTAAGATGACAAAACGAAGGCCGATTACAATGATATATGAAAACAGTTAACAAAACAGAGATCCTAGTTTACATAAATTGACGATTAGTTTAAACTTAAACCTGTGTATTTTTGTAGTTCTTTTAAATAGAGTGGACAAGCTTTGTCCA
>NW_019386864.1:18699-61090 GCF_000671375.1 Centruroides sculpturatus | reverse complement strand
AAATTTATAATGACAATGTTATTTTTTGTTTTTTCATTAACCAATTTATCCAGTTCAAATTCCAAAGTACCTTTTAGCTGACTATTATGTTTCACTAGTACATCTAATTTTTTTCATTTCCTGGGATAGCATCTGCAACTCTTCTTGATATCTCTTATTTTCCTCTTTCATACATTGCAGTTCGTTTTTAATGTCATGGATATCATGATTTAGCTGAGGAAAATTGGACTGCATCATTTCATATATTGATTTTAAGGAATATTGAGAATAATGCTCTACCTGGGGTTCCTTAAGAGATGATGGTTCAAAATATTCTGAAATTTTCGAAGATTTAAACGATCCCTAATTATATCCAGCAGATTCTTCTTCAAAGTGTAATAATTCTCCACATAATGTTTCTTCTTCTGAGCATTCAGAATTAAAAACTTTAACATTCTCTTTACGAGGTCGACCTCGCCCCCTCTTTTGCATATCTAAGCGGACATTTTCTTGAGGTGAACGGGATAAAGGACCTGGATTAGGTTCTATTCCGGCCATTAACAACAGACAGATAATCAATTTTAACATTAAACTATAATCAGTTTTCTCCATTTGAATACTATATCCACTCTACAACTTTAAATATATGTATTAGATTATAGGAGATATTAACGAACATCCACAAAAAAAGTTCACCAGCAGCCTCGACGGTCAGCGCCACCTCAAGTTTACCTTATCATAATTTTTAGTCTTTTACAATATTTGCTATATATAGTGTTTTCACTTTTACTAATGCGGATTTATAATAAATTTTTACATTTAGAGAATTTGAAATGAACAAAATGTATACATTGTATTCAGTTGAAGAAATAGTTACTTTATTTTTCTATTCAATGTTGCATATTGTAATAATAATTTTTTATTTAATTATTTTAGGTGTGGATAGCAACAGTCATATTTTTCATAATTAGCAGTTTGTCATTTTATTTTATCATCAATCAGAGCCGAAAATTGCACGAAAAGAGAGAAATAAAGTTATACGACATCATATGGGCTCTTTTTGGAACACTTACTGATCAAGGTACCGTAACAATTCATTTTAATCTTAATACAATATTTAATTATGCTATAAAATAACTAAACATTTACTTCTTTCGAATCATTTATTTAGGAAATGACATTTTTGAGATAGATAGAAGCAACAGAATAATGATATTTGCATGGCTAATTTCGTCGTTTGTACTAGTGTCCAGTTACAGTGGGGCGATTATGTCTTTCATTATTCATGCCGGTCACGAAGAAGTTCCTCATACATTTGAAGAATTAATTACAGCAATTAAAGAAAATACCTACAGCGCTGGAGCTTTATTTCATACTGGAATGGGAAAATACGTTGATGTAAGATTTTAGCCATAACGCTAATTTAATCTAAAAAACTCTGTGATAACAATCTTGTTTGTATAAAAATCACGGTGTATTTAGATCAATCGTTCGGGACATTTAAGAATATTAATGAAATTGATAAAGACTTGCGTATAAAGTCAGACCTAGCAGAATAGAGCATAATAAATTACATTAAAAATATAAAATTTGTTTTTAAAACATCTATAAAACGAAGTAAAAATTTTTCTTAAAAAATTGATGTTTTTTAGAAACAAAATTAAACAAACGTCACTGTTCTTAAACATATTTTATTATAATAGATTATCTGTAATGTCAAAATTATAAATGATAAACAGTAAGCAAACTTGTAATACACATCATATAAATATAATTTAATATAATTTACATGTATATACAAATTATTAAATACGAAAAATTAAGAATATATTCAATATCTTAGCTAACTTTTTCCATTCTTACAAGAAACATCATTGAAGCATAAATATTTGATAGCTTGTTGTTTATTTTCTTATATCTTCTATATATATAATCGAGATGGATTGATAATAATAATAAGAAGAAGAACCCAAACGGTTAGGAGTTGATAGTTGAAATTTGGTACACAGTTAGGGTACGGCATGGGAATGCACACTAAGAAGAGATTTTTGGAAATCCACTCTCGGGGAGAAGGAGAGGGTTAAGGACAACCCTGAGGAACTCGGATTCTACTGTAGTATTTTATATGAGATATTTTTCGTTTTTGCAGGAATCGAGCATATTTTTCGACCTATCTTATAATTCTCTAATTAGCCACAGAAGAAAGTGGAACCTAATTCTTGCATCCGGTGAAAACGGGTAAAATCGACTATAAGCTAATAATCTTAATCTTCGCTATTGTTACTATTTGCACGAGCAACGGATTGCTTGAAATCAAAAGTTTTCCCCATTTTATTTCATCATTACATAANAGATGAATAGAAGCAACAGAATAATGATATTTGCATGGCTAATTTCGTCGTTTGTACTAGTGTCCAGTTACAGTGGGGCGATTATGTCTTTCATTATTCATGCCGGTCACGAAGAAGTTCCTCATACATTTGAAGAATTAATTGCATCAATTAAAGAAAATACTTATAGAGCTGGAGCTTTATTTCATACTGGAGTGGGAAAATATGTTGATGTAAGTTTAACCATACGCTAATTATATCTAACTCACTCTGTGATAACAATCTTGTTTCTATAATAATCAGGGTGTATTTTGTTTGGGACATTTAAAGGTATTAACGCAACTGATAAAAACTTCCGTATAAAGTCAGATCTAGTAGAATAGAGCATAATAAATTATATTAATAATATCAAATTTGTTCATAAAACATTTTTAAAAACAAATTTTAAAGCGAAGTAAAAACTTTACTAAGAAAATTAATTGTTTTTTTATAAACAAAATTAAAACAAACATCACTGTTCTTAACGATGTATTATTATAATAGATTATTTGTAATGTAAAAATTATAAATGATAAACAGAAGATAAACTTATACGTATTATATACATATAATTTACATATGTAGGCCTATACAAATTATTAAATATGAAAAATTAAGAATATATTAAATAACTTAGCTAAATTTTTCCCTGCTTAATTAAGTAACTTATTAAACGTTTGAAATAATTAGTGAGTTATCTTTATTGGCAGACTTATTTAACTACAATACTAGTTTAACCTTTATTCAGAAATAATTATAATAAACTTATTTAAATATAAATTTTAAGTAAAGGCCTATATGATCATAGGATGCTACTGAAACTTCACCGTTACTGTTTGGGATAAAGAAATTATACGAACAAGGAAAAGTCATAAATATTGGACCGAACGACGATGTTTACGAATTACTTTTGAGGAAGAAATTTGCACTTATACATTACGATATAGACGGAATGGCGTACACCAGTGCTTTGGGAATTAATAACTATATACATTCAAAAGAACCTCTTTATTCCCAGTATGAAATATTGGCTATAAGAAAGGGATTTCGATACAAACAACTTTTTAATAAATGGTAGGTTATTAATTAAAGCAATCCTTTCTTTTATTTATTTATTGATAATTACTTTTCATCCTTTAGCATTCGTCGAATAATAGAAGGTGGATTATATACTTATGCAATAAATTATCAAGTAAATAAACTGAGACATACAAAGGTAATCACAGAAGAAGATACGGATCCCAAACCATTAACAGTGGAAGATTTAATTGGAGCATTTTGTGTTCTTATAATTGGATACGTTTTATCAATTTTAGTATTTATTTTAGAGCTATTAACAAATGTAAGCAACTTTTCAAAACTATTAAAATCAAAAAAGTCTACTTCAGTTTTTCTCAGCCAGTAAGGTGTTGGAGAGTTTCCTAGTTTATTTCATTTAAGATCTAAACATAAATATAAATATTTTAGTATGTTGGAGAATAATTACTAAATCTTGTTTAGTTTAAAATTCGTTTCTATCCATAATAAGAAAAATCTCTTACTAATATTTTAGGTAATATATTTTTCTATCGAATTATTACTTTTGTGTGTCTATAAATATTAGAAATATGAAATTGACTTATTGAAAGTTCTTTCTGTAAATTACAATTATTTATGGAAATAATTCACAAAGAAAAATATACAATTGATTCGAAAAGAAGACATTTAACCGCTGTGTCAGATCGAAGTTTTATTTTAATGTAGTTAATCAGATAACATTAAGCTTCGATTCATATATTTTCTAATCCCAAATATTGCAGCTTATATTTAAATAGACAATTTTTTTAATATGCATTTCCGAAGATTTAAAATAGTAGTTCTATTTTTCTTTTTTCATGAGATAGAATTATTTTTCAAACTGAAATAATGTAGCATTATATATATTACTTCTTCTTAAAATATTACTACTTATCTGTATAGTCAACGTTTCGAATAACTTAACTCTTATTGTGAACGTAAATACTCATAATTATTAAACGATCTAAAAATATTGAATATGTCATATATCGTTAAGTGATATATAATAGTACTCGTTTAATAATAATCCCTCTTTTAAAGTTCAATTTAATTTAGATATTAATTGATAAATTAAAAATTTTGAAATTATAATAATCTGTATTTGTAATGTTTTTATTCTATTTTCTTAATAAAATATATCAGAAATATATAGTATGAATTTTGCAGAGTGAAAATAGATTGTCATTAAAGAGATAAATCAATGAACTATTTGAATTTATATTCATTGAAATATATAGATATTGTTAAAAGTATTTACTATTGTAAATATAATAACGAATGCTCGAAATAATTAGTTTCTCCTCTGTAAAATAATTTGTAAATTAATTTGAACATTTTACATGATAGAATTGAAATTACAGTGGCATTTTACTGATAAGAAATTAATTAAATGTCTTAATTTAGACACTTTCAAAATCTGTGTAGTATAAAAGGATAGTTATAAATTTAACAACACAATAGAATTAAAGTATTTAATATCTGAAATTATATATCTTTCTTATATTGTTATTCGTATTACCGTAAATATATTATATATACTGTAAAATGTACTTATTAAAAGATAATAAAAGTTGAAAAAAATTTTTTTTCATTAATGATAATTACAATTTTTCTTCGAATATTTTTTATACGTCGAAAACAGCTTATTTTCGTAAGGTCTTACCAAACTTTAACAATCTGTTCCATAGGACAAAAAAATGAGAAAATTCCATATAAAGTAAGTTCGAAAGTGCTTCATTTTCAAATTTTTCTATTAACGTATTTCAACTGTAATTTACTGGGTATGACTTTTAAAATCTGCGATGATGGCATCACACCAACAATTATAAATTTGTATGCCTGTATTACAATTAATACTATTTTCATTTATTATTATTTCTACGTGTTCTTTAAATTATCTTTTATAAATGTTTTTCTCTATATAAATAATTTTAACAATATTTACATCAATATTACATTTATTATTTTTCGTATGTTTATCGCAATGTGTCAAGTAGATCAAATCATGAAAACAACAGGGTGTCGAGATTTTATGGAAGTCTGCATTTTTCTTCAGAGTCCGAGTTAAGCAAAAATAATTTGAAACAAATCGACCAAGAATATGAGAACAGATGGATACAAACATTTTACTATATACAGTATATATGTGTGTGTGTGTAACCTCTAGTTTAACTTAACTGTCGAGGAACCGTCTAGTCCAATGTTCTATTGGAACAGTTTTGTATTCGGATCAGTTCTAATTTCAGAATCAGAAATGGATTTCTAAACTCTATTTACTACCCTGTCCTGCCTTACCTACACCTAAATGCAATTTAGCATTGCACTTTCAAATTCTAAAATATTTTTTATTTATGTAAGTATTTCTTTGTCTAATTTTAATTAATTGCTTAAATTCTAATTAATATTTTTTTATTGTAAATTTCTATTGTAACAGATTTAGCTGTTAAACTAAACAATAAATTAATTACCTTAATGGCATAGTTTAAAAATACCTGTAGTATACTGTAATATAAAAACAGAGTTTTAAATTTAGTAACCCAGAGTAATTAATGTTGAAGTATTTAATTAATATCTGAAATTACACATTTTTAAACATTGTTATTCGTGCAGGATCTGCAATAAATCCGTAAACTATTTAAAAATTTATAAAGAAATGAAATGGCATCACATTAAAATATAGTTGGCGCTAAGAAGTACAGTATTCTCAGAATGGGAAATTTTTTACAGGAAAAAATTTATATATACAATTTTAAAAGTCACTGATAGATTTCAGCTAGATACCGTACTGAAGCACAAATTTAAAAAAAATACCGTACAGAAGCATTATCAAAATTTACAGCAAGCACAATGGCTATGTAATGTGTGGCTATGTAACAGATGAAACCATATTTTCATTACATGGAGAACTGAACACACTACAGATGCATATCAGCACTTACCTATCCACATGCGTACATATCGAAATCACTTCATTCACCTTGTGGAATGGCTTTTCTGCCTCTTACATAGTGGGACCGTTTTCTTTAAAGGGCTTTGCCCAAGAACTGGCTGAAATGCTACCATAGTCAATACGCAGCGTGATTTGATACCGTTACGTGTACAAATCGTGTCCTGTTCATAATAAAGAAAAGAGCTGCCAACAGGTTGCTTCTCCAGTAAAACATTTCTGATCAAAACGTTTGGTAAAGAAGGTAATGAGTTATCAGTAGGCAAAGCACGATCCCCTGGCTTCCATGGTTTCCAGATTTGATATCAGTAGATTTCTAGTTATTGGGTATTTTAGTAATCTACAGTGTATCATTGTCGGAAACGAAATATGCTATTAGGAGTGAAGTGAGTTCCATTTATCCAAACGCACTATACAGTACTCAGTACTCGAGGACGATGTTACTCGCCTCAGTTGTGTCATACACTATAATGTCAAATAAACTTTATAATATTTTTACCAAGATAAGAATTTTTGTATTTAAATTTCGTGTATAAGTTCCTCAATTTAAAAAAAAAAAGTTGATCTAAAAAACAATACAAACGTAAATATAAATTATTTACTTATCTTCAACTTATTTTCAAACTACTGTTTCTACCCCACATTTTTTGATATACAATTATTCTGTTAATTATAAATATTTATATAATGAAAAACTTGTACAATTTATAAACAACTTCAATGTTTATTGTATTCAGTTTGTAATTTTCTTTCTATTAAATTATTATATAAACTAACAGATGAGCTCGGCGTTACCCGAAAAATAACAACAAAAGTTAACATCAGGGCTGTAGAGTCGTGTAAAAATCTACGGACTCCGACTCCAACCAGGGGAGGACTTGTTACCAAAATAGACCCGGAAATTCTGATGTCATCTCGGGACTTCAGAATCAAATATTCAATATAGTTTTATTAAAGATAGAACCTAGAAACTTTTTTATTCCAAAGCTAAAAGACTCCTCTTAGCAATGACACAGTCAATATCCAAATTAGTATTCTATAATTTTTTTCCCAGCTGTTATATATAACAGAGGAAAAGTATAGCGATCGATCAAAAAATGACCCCTCCCAAATTTTTGCATTTTTGGATTCAGGACACCTTGAAATGACGACATATGCAAAGATTCGGATTTTTCTGTATCGATTTTGTTCAACCTGTTTAAAGCCTGATAACTTCTGTGGTTTTTCAATCGGAGTCATATGGTTTAACACAAGCGTTATTATTAAGCTTCAAAAGTGGTTAAACTAAATCGTGTCTTCATACACATTCTAACATCTTAGGCGAGAACATCTTAACGGCATTTACTGTACCATTATAAAGTGAAAAAGGCTTAATTTTGAGGGTAGAGAGGAGTTTTATTTAAAAAAAAAAAAAAAAATTGTAAACGCTAATAACGTTTAAAATATTCATTAAGTTTGACCGTACTGGAAATATGACACATGACCCCTTCTATGTCTCCATCCTGTCGACCTTTAATTAAGAACCAAAATTTAATAGCCTTAATGCCGCTTTATACACAAGCTACAGTTCCAAATTTCGTTTTTTAAACTTTACCCATTTTGAGGTATTGTTTAACATCTCTGAACAGAGAATAAATAAATTAAACAAATTAGACGCCAACACACACGCGCGCGCGAGTTTTTTCCGTTTAATTGACATTTTTGGGGGATTTTGAAAGTCTCTAAACGTATAGATTTGCAGAAACGTGGAGTGACACGATTTCAATACTTTTCCGTTTTATTTACATAACAAGATGGGAAACAAAAAAGAGTCGGAATCGGAGGCTTTTATGACGACTTCGTTTCCGACTCTACAGCCCAGGTTAACATTATTAAATTATTTCATACTTCTAATCCTTCTATTATTCTTGTATATTCAAAAAGGTTTATCGCACCGAGTGACCAATCTAACACATTTAAAAAAAATGTTTAAATTGTGTACAGTAGACGAATAAAGAACCCTTACATAAGATAATCATTGTAGTTGTATAAATCAAATACTGTAACATAACAAACATTAAAACGAACACTATATAAAATGTTTGGTTATTTTAGCCTACCACTGTCACGTTTACTATGATACTCGGAGGGTACTAAAAAGCACAATCTCTTTCGTCATGTAGACATTAATTGAAAATATATCTTAAAAAGTTTAAGAAATCGTATTTTTCCTAATGGGAGCTCTAAGAAACTACCATTCCCAGCCGAATATCAAGCGGTAATCTGCCAACCAATCAAATTTTGCGAAAAATGGATCATATATTTAAATCACTTAAAACATATTTAAAGCTCGCCGGTAACTTTGTATTATACAATTTTCCCATTCGAATGAGATCTTACCGCTTGTCCGATAGAAAAAAGACTGTTATACCCCGTTCGCACCGAGCATTTCGATCTAGATTGTGACTAAGGTCGGAGACTGTTCCGTGGTGGGAACGCTCTCGATCGTTTCAATCTCGACTGAAACGAGGTTCAATCGCGATCGACTGGAGAGAGTTCTGGAAACTAGATCCAGTCATAAGAGAGATCCCACAATCCCACGCGCGCGAGAAAATACAAGATGGCTGCGGAACACGTGTCGGGCTATCGACAGAGAAATAAAAAAAGACGTCTGGAGAGACGACGACATCTCTCTATTATTAGATGTATGGCAAGAAAAAGTATTTATTTCTAACCAAAACTTTCGTTTTGTTTGTTGGTGTTTGCGACTTACCGCGTAATTACGTCAGTTTTATGATCGCTTGTAATAGCCAGGTTCTTCTCGAGCGGACTGCCTGTGCGAACGGCACGACGTTCGACTAGCGACAATCACAATCCAGATTGTAGGTAAATCGAGATCGAAGTGAGTCGTGGATTGTGTGCGAACGTAGTATTACAAAAGGAGGTCGAAGTAATTCGACCAAAAGTAGTCGTTGACCTTCTCCCGGAAGAGACAATGGCCAACGACTATTAATTACTACTGGCTACTATTAAAAATTGAAAAGTGATCTGTGTTGGATAGGTTGTGATGGCCGCGCACATGATCGAAGTTGTTAACCTTAATGTCCGAAAGTCTTCATATGATTTGTTTAAATAAAAAAGATCTTGTAAAAATGTGATAATAAAGTGTTTACGTTTTTGCAACAAACTGTACAAACTACGCGGGAAGTATGTTCTCGTAAATATATAGAAAAATTATCGGGCTGCAATTTGATAGAATTGTAGACCTATAACTTCCGATTTATGTCCCTTGTCTATCTGTGTGGCTGTCTATCCGTCCTTCCTTAATCCCGAGAAAAGTGTTAGATAGACGAAAGTCGAGATCACAGATATGCTTAGGAGCTGGAAGCCCAAATTAACTATATATGAACTTCCGATGCAAACCAGAAGTCACGTTACTTCAATTGAAAATTTTTCTCTGAACGGAATTAGATAATCGGCACGACTCTATCGCTAGCGGAAAAACTATGAAGTACAGGAGCAAGACACCACTGAAGGAATTTTTTTAAAATTCTTTCCGCCCTGTGGGCACTAAGAGTGCTTGATTTTAGCAAGCTCATTACTGCTCAGCCATCCAGCACACTAAAGGAATTTAGAACATTGTGACGAAAAGTTGCAACCTGGCATTGTAACGATGTCACAATAAATAATCGATTGTTACAATTAGTTTGGGTTATTTGGTTAGGGCAACGAGACATGCGAGCGATATCCTGAGGGGAATGCATCCCGGGAAGACTTTTACTGGAAGCTGGACTGTATTTAGGTGTTACTAACGTGATCTTATTCTTAGCCATAAGGCCGAGAAGCAATATTTAGGTATTACTAACGTGAAGAAAACCCAGAAAACTCCAGGTCATTCGCCATGCCCGAACCCTCGACTAACTAACTAACACGGCCGATTGCAGAGACAGAGTTTACATTAAACGACGTTACACATTGGCTCTTACTTACTTCGCTATTACTCCCCTGTTTTAGGAGTCGTTCGGCCAATCGGATTATTTCTTCGTGACGTCAGAAATGGTCGTCAGCTATATTCCGAAAGCTTAAGGCCGTCAAAATCATTGTTCGGCAATTNAGGCACATGTTTATGAGAATGGTGACATTCAATCCCTTTTACCAGCGACGTTATTTTAAAGATCGCGTTAAGAATTAGTTAGAATACCTCAAAAAATTAGGTAAACTATCATATAGAATTCAGGATCTCACACTTTTTTCCCTAAAATCTTTAGAATTTTCCAAAGTAAAACATTTATGATAAAATACAAAATTTATCATAGAGCGTGGTAGCGCTCTATACCAGTGCTTAGGCACATGTTTATGAGAATGGTGACATTCAATCCCTTTTACCAGCGACGTTATTTTAAAGATCACGTTAAGAATTAGTTAGAATATCTCAAAAATTAGGTAAACTATCATATAAAATTCCGGATCTCACACTTTTTTCCCTGCCACTATATATAGATGACAGAATGTTTGTATCTCTTTATTCTTTGCTTTTGGATTGATCTGCAACAAATTTTTTATACTCATTCTCAGAGACTCTGAAGAAAATATAGACTACCACGAAACTTAGACACCTTGCCCCTCTCGTGATTTCACTCCCTTTATTAACTGATTTTGAAGAAAGTACCTAAATCCTCGGCCGTATCTATATCAAATTTTTCATACTTATTCTTTGGGACCCTGATTAAAATCTGTTGGCTATCACGAGACTGTCAAATAAATATACAATTATCATGAAAACTATTCTACTGAAGTCATTAATGTCTTAAAAATACTTGAAATTCCATTAAAAATGGTGAAACCAAGTTAAAAAAGTAAACAGTTCACAGTGAATTAAGTGTGAGGTCCAAAGTAAACATCGAAGCCTTTTTCTGCGTTGATGCTGATTTTTCCAATGTATTATCATAATGACATTACTTCATCTAAAACTTCCTGTAGTTGTAGTCTGTGCAATATGCATTTTCTTCACCCGTTGCGTCATACTGTCAAATGTGCTTCCAGTATTTATATCCCACTATTTTCATAAGTTTCCTTTATTTAGATATTTTTGCTGAGCTTTACTTTTTAACCCGGTTTCACCGATTTTTTTTATTGGATTTTAATTTTTATAGGGGTGACCGGGGCAGGTTGAAACACGGGGAATGTTGAAACATTCGCAACATCTCTTTGTGCAGCCAATAAAATGCGTCATCCTGTTATGTGCGGTTGAGCGTGGGGGCAATCGACTTGATGATGTAATGGTGTGAGCGTGGTGGAGCTGCTAACTACAAAATCATTGTAGTTTGCATGAATTTCATGATTTCCCAGCGAGGGAGTACTTTTTATGTCAAAATTGTAATTGTTTTGTTTGTGAACACACTACTGATAATCTTGTTTTTTACATTGGTCTACAAGAAAAATGGATGCAATCACGCAAAATTACTAAAGTTTAGTAAAGAACATCGAAGTGTCGTTTTGATATTAAAAATGAAATTGTCGAAAAGGGGCATGTAGAGACAAATATGGTGGAGCGAGTTGAGACTGTTCCAACGTGTAAATTTGTTGTTTCTCGGAATGGTACGAAACTATAAAAGAAAGCACAAAAGAAAAGTGAGTGTAGAGAAGATACTGGATTCAGTCAGAAGTGGTTTGTAATCGAATGAGTCTGTTTGTGTTGTGGCAAAGAATCGTAATATACTACTTGTGGCTCTATACAGATATATGCAGAAAGCTATGAAATATATGGTAAGTAGGCCGCATTTTTAAAGGGAGATATTGTGCGCATTATTTTTCCACCTCCATCCATGTCATGTTTGCTCTTACAACTGTAAACAGAGCACCTACTTGGTCGTTTCACCAGAAATATATTCATGAAAATACATGTAGGATATTGCAACTGAAAGTGGACTATGCAACACGAAGAAAGATCTTTGGCCTTGCATTGATGCAAGACCAAAGCAAATGCTGGTAGTTTCCTCAATGTAGTAAGAAATATCGCTTCCTTGAGCAATGTAGTGAGCAATATTATCCATCTATCTAACTATATCTTATAATATAATGGGTTTATAATAATAATAACAATAAGCGGAGAGCCCAAACGGTTAGGAGTTGAAAGTTGAAATTTGATACATGATAGTTAGGGCACGTCATGAGAATGTATGCTAAGAAGGGAATTTTCCAAAATTACCTCCGCGGGGAAAAGGGAAAAGTTTAAGAACTAGGCTTCCACAGTACTATTTCAGATGCGGATTTTTTGAGATTTTGCGGGAAATTGGACATATTTTTAGACCCGTAAATTCTTTAATTAGATTTAGAAGAGAGCAGACGTAATTCTTGCACTCGGTGAAATCAGGTAAGATCGGTTATATAACTGTAAAAATTATCTTATGTACACAAATTAGAAAATTTTTTAAATGTCTTAGATTGGGCACTCGGTGTGATAAACATTTACGTAAGATAACCTTTCTCAACATGAATCAAATATTATAATATAGTAGAAGGGTTAGAACTATGAAATAATGTTANGATTGGCCGAACGACTCCAAAAACGGGGGAGTAATAGCGAAGTAAGTAAGAGCCAATGTGTAAACGTCGTTTAATGTAAACTCTGTCTCTGCAATCGGCCGACAGAGTTCGATGGTTTTACGCACTCGGCTTACGGGAGGGCGCTTATTAAAATTCAGAAAGTACTGTTTTAAAAATGAAAAAAAATACTCGAGTTGTTAGAAGTGGAAAATTAAACTCTTATAGACTTTTCACAGGATAACACTTTCGATTCCATGCAGAAAACGACTTCAAATAAGACGAATTCGTATTACTGGAGTTTTCTTTATTATTACCGGTATTTTACAATATTTTCTTGAGATTTAAATTTAAGAAAACGTAATTGCTAATTTACAACATAGATAATTACTACGTAGATAACAACGTGTAAATCAGCAGATAGAATGTTTTACGTTTTCTCAATCTTAGAAAATAATGTATACAAAAACACTCTATTATATATATGTGTGTGTGTGTGTGTGTGTGTGTGTGTGTAACCAACAGAAGGTTCGACAACCTCTAGTTCTACTTAACTGTCCGAGGAATCGTCTAGTCCAGCGCTGTCCAACTGGCGGCCCGCCAAATAATTTTTACGGCCCACGAGTTCATTTTACTATGAATAAATTTATGTTACTAAATTATTATTATTGAANTTGTTTATATGTATTATTAGTAACGTTATGTCAATGTAAATATTCGTGTCTTATAATAATTGTCTATTTTATTTTCTAATTTGTAATTTTGGAATGTAACACGAGAGGGCGCTAGGGGCAATTGGTATATAAGGAGTGTAAATGGATCATGAGATACCTTTTTCTGTTTGAAGACTTTGGCGGTAATAAGGAGAAAGGAAAGGACCGAGCGAAAAGGGAAGAAGAATAGTAAGAACTTGGATTAAGGGCAACTACTCTTATTGTATGTATATTTCCCCTACGACCCCGTTCTGGCTTTATTCCTAGTGTTGATGTACAATTATCTTTGCTCTTAGTGTTGTCTGTTTTTTTTGTTTACTCAAAACACGACACACCACAGCTTTTCCTTTCATTTGCTACTATTCGTCTAAAAAATTAACATTTACAATATACATTTACTCTATCTCCATTGATTTGACTGTAAATATTAATATTAATGTATTAAGATTTTACATTAAATAAAATTGCCAGGACGAATTTACAGAAAAATATGTACAGTGAAAACTGCTTAGGCGACCACCTGCATTCGACGGGCACCTGTCAAAACGGGCAAAAATTTCTGGCACGGAATAGTTTATCCATAGAGTCTTCGTATAAGTTACCTGTATTAAACGACCACCTGTGTAACGCGACCGCGGGCATCGATTTTTGGTCCGAAACAACATACAACACCTGTAATAAGCGACCACTTTCGCGAATGTATCTGGTCTAAACTATTGTAAGAACCCATCTCAACAACGTTTCCACCTCCTAATATAATGAATTAGTCTAAACTCTCGTTCGAACCCATCCCGGGCACTTCTCCCACCCTTGAAATTAGGTGCAGGTGTTAATAAATTAGTCTAGCAACAAAGGAAATTCATTTCAGTTTGTTGGAAAATGTCCGAAATGCAAAGTGCTGTCGTTAGAAGATCGTATTAAAGTTATCACAACAGCAATTAGCGGCGAAGTTTAACTGTGGGAAAACAAAATTTATTTTACCCTAGACCTACAGTATTTTCCTTGGGGGTGTAAAATATTGTACACGATACAATTAATCGGCTGATCTCATCGTTTGATAAAATCTATTTTTATTTATTTATTTTGAAGCTCATATACAGTACACGTGCGATAAATAGTTTCTGTATCAACCTACCTTATTTCCACGATATTTTTAGAAAAATAATATCCAAGTAATTTTCGCAGGCAAAATATTCAAAAAACAATAAACGCATTAATGCAAAAATCAGTTTTACTTCCTTTTTCGATTCCGCGATTGTAATGAAATCGTATAATGAGAAAAAATAATAAAATCGTTTTATTATTAATTAATAATTTTTCTTATTGTACTTAATTAAGAAAATATTAAATATTAAAAAATACAGTATTTTTAAAGTTAAAATAAGATTAAACTAACGAAAACCAAAAGCAAAATGATGGAGATAGGACGCGCTTGTATATTGATGACGTAATACACTAACTGAGGAGCGAACGAAAAGTACCGAGTCGAATTAAATAAGTCGGACAAAAGAAAGTGTGCATTATAATCGAGAAAATGCGAGTATTGCATTAATTTAATCTTTAAAATATTGGTGTTAAATCTGTCTTATAATATCATGACGACTCCTGTAAATCGGGTTATCCGATAAGAATAAAATACAATACCAATATANGGCACGGAATAGTTTATCCATAGAGTCTTCGTATAAGTTACCTGTATTAAACGACCACCTGTGTAACGCGACCGCGGGCATCGAGTTTTGGTCCGAAACAACATATAGCACCTGTAATAAGCGACCACTTTCGCGAATGTATCTGGTCTAAACTATTGTAAGAACCCATTTCAACAACGTTTCCGCCTCCTAATATAAGGAATTAGTCTAAACTCTCGTTCGAACCCATCCTGGGCACTTCTCCCACCCTTGAAATTAGATGCAGGTGTTAATAAATTAGTCTAGCAACAAAGGAAATTCATTTCAGTTTGTTGNTCGGACTCGCTGACCAATTAGTGCTTACTGAACCATAGCACTATGCAAATGTCATGTGGTTTATCAATCTTCTTGGCCCCTGAAATGTTTGGTGAAGAAAATATGGCCCGCGGGCTATAATAAGTTGGACAGCGCTGGTCTAGTCCAATGTTCTGTCGGAACAGTTCTGTATTCGGATCAGTTCCAATTCCAGAATCAGAAATGGATTTCCAAACTCTACTTACTACCCTGTCCTGACCTACCTACACCTAAATGCAATTTAGCATTGCATTTAGGTGTAGGATTTTTTCTCCACTTACATTTTTTCTCATTTTTACAAAATAATTTGACGTTATAAACTTTTACAATAGCTTGTTCGATAAAATAGTAGTTAAATAGNAACTGTAAAAATTATCTTATGTACACAAATTAGAAAATTTTTTAAATGTCTTAGATTGGGCACTCGGTGTGATAAACATTTACGTAAGATAACCTTTCTCAACATGAATCAAATATTATAATATAGTAGAAGGGTTAGAACTATGAAATAATGTAATAATCTTAATCTTTGCTGTTGTTACTTTTTGTCCGAGCAACGCCGGGCTAAAATGCTAATATATATTATATATACCAATATATGCATTGGTTGTCATTGTTTACATTAGCCAGAATAAATAGTTTCAACTTACACCATGCTCCGTTTCCATACACTTTAGATACAGGGTAAATTGAAACAAATGGCATTCTAAATAAGTAGCCTATATTTTTGAAATTCTGTTCATAAAATAGTAAATCAGATAATACATAACGATGCGCAACTAATTGCTACGTCTGTTGACATGACATTCAACCTACTAACATAAACGATTATTTAATTAAAAAATTGAAACTATGTACTGTTCCAACCTGGTCCGTCTCCCCTGTCATGATTAATCGCGTGTTGAAATGTTTTATATTTTTAAAAACTGAACTAAAACATCTCGTGGCAATTATATCGTCGGTCAGTAAATAATTTGACGTCATAAACCTCTACAATAGTCTGTTCGATAAAATAGTAGTTAAATACATCGAATGTTAAATTATAAGTACTGTATATAATTTATAGTCATACACTAAATATAGCATATCATTAAAAACTATTCCTTTCATTTCCTACTTTTCGTCTTAACATTTACAATATAACGACATAATCTCCATTAATTTGACTGTAAATATTAATATTAATGTATTAAGATTTTACATTAAATAAAATTGCCAGGACGAATTTACAGAAAAATATATATTTATTAAGACTATACATACAAGGCGACTATTTAAGCTTTTTTGCATTGTATGGCGGACGAGTAGCCTACAATAAAAGGTCGACTCCGCCGTGGAATTGTTATTACCTCAAACAGCGTGTGAAGGGACAGAATGGAATTGACTCATACTTGTATGTATAGTCTTAAGAAATATATTTTTTTCTATAAAGATTTTGTTTGTTTTTCAATTACTACATATTTTCTGAGTTATTCCGTATGACAAATTTAGATAGTGAATGTCAAATCTTTGATATAATACAANAACTATAAAATTATACAAAGCAAACATAAAAAATGAATAAAAGCGAAAGATGTAAATGGTAACAATTTTTCTAAGTAGGGACAATGATCCGTTCGTGTCAATAAATCGGCTAAGTTCTGGGGCCTTTATAGGTCCCGATATCTTTTAAGTTAAGCTAACCTAAATCTAGCTTATAACTAAGAGAGACCAGAGAGAGAGTTAAATTTTTCCAAGTGATTACCTCCTTAGTTATGATTTCGTAGTATGGCCGTTGGTAAAACGTTCCTGGACCTGCGGAGTTGACCATTGGAGATTATGGCAAGGTGACGACAGACAGTATGGCGGTATGGGTCTGATGATGTCCAAAGTGGATGTCTGCCCGGAGGACCGTGTCCAAGTCCTTTTTATACAGGTCCCGTAGAACTGACTAATACTAGTCTGATGCAATCCCATCTAAGGTTGACTTGCATCCAGGATTTGTCTATGTTAATTGTCAGAAATTGAAACATTTCTTTAGATTTATTATTTCTTCTATCCGGTAGTGTCACTCTTCCCACCTCATAAATTTGATAACAGCTGTCAAACCAACTGAATTAATTACTGGAGGTGACTAAGGTCAGAATTAGTCGTGCACCTTAGTAATAATTGTTCCTTATATGGTCATCTTGATCAGCTTTGTCGTTCACAAATCGTACGAAATAGGAAATGTGTGAGTTTTGTTTTTCCTTTCCCATCTGAAAGTTTAAAAGGTCACTCTCGAAGTGACACAAAATCGAATAAAGAAGGGAAATAATGATGAGAAAAAAGAATATTGAAGCTTTAAAATTCACAAAAGAGCTTGAATACTCACAATATCATTTAAAAGCTTTTCCTTTCATTTGCTACTATTCGTCTTAAAACTTAACATTTACAATATAACGACATAATCTCCATTGATTTGACTGTAAGTAAATATTAATATTAATGTATTATGATTTTACATTAAATAAAATTGCCAGGACGAATTTACAGAAAAATATATATTTCTTAAGTCTGTACATACAAGGCGACTATAGCTTTTTTGCATTGTATGGCGGACGAGTAGCCTACAATAAAAGGTCGACTCTTCCGTTAAATTGTTATTACTGTACCTGAAACAGTGTGTGAAGGGATAGAATAAAACTGACTCATTCTTCTATGTATAGTCTTAAAAAATATACATTTTTTTCTAAGATTTTGTTTGTTTTTCGATTACTTTTAATTTTATAGAACAGTCACGACGCTTACATATTCGGTATTAAAGCATATGAGATATTAATTAATATATATTCGTGTGGATTTATATAAATTCTTTCATGAATGTCTTAGAAAATGTTAAGTTTATTTCGTATTAATAATGTATCACTGTTCTTTCGATCGCATCTACGTTACTTAGTTGTTAATTATGTTTCTAAATTTTAAAAGTATCATACACGTATTTATTAATATCACATGTTATATTGATTACTTGATGTAAAATATCGATCAAATGAGTTAAAATTATTAGGCTGTTTCTGATTAGATGATTTTTACTTACGTGGAGAAAGTCAGTACTTTGATTTGAATTACTAAATGTTGTTACGTCATCATGTTCTGCATGATGTGACGTGAACATCTAATCGATTGTTCTTATTAAATGATTAGTCGGTTATCCATTAGTCAGGATTAATGTTGTCAATTATCAGAAAAAATAAAATTAAATAATTACTACGTTTAAAAAAATATTGTCCAAAAATTTATCGTCAATGATTTTTTTCGTTTATTATTTCTATTCTCAAAGTAAAACAACGCACAACAAAAAATGTCTTCTTTTCTTTCTCCTTTGCGAGTTTATATTTACTGACTGGCCATTTTATCATATAGACTAGGGGTGGCCAACAAGTCGATCGCGAAGCCAATTGTGGTCGATTGCTCGCAATGTCTTGACTTAATGTGTTACACTTGTAACCGAACGCAACGCGTGAACGTAACGCGAAAACGCAACTGTAGTGATATCGAACCTCCGCGTCCTCCCCTCGCCAATTAGACTTTGCCTACGACAAGTCGATCGCGACACATTTTTAAGATAAAAAGTAGATCTTATATACACAAAAGTTGGGCACCCCTGATATAGACTACACATTATTATTTTTATTTTCATGCTGGCATAGAAAGATGTCTGTGGTAGGCTATAGTACAAAATACACTCGTTGTCTGAAAATGGTGCAGAAAATCGATGGTAAGAGTGGATTTCCAATATAGATGTGGACTTCGTAGTTACGCAATCGTCACGGAAGTTTATTTTATAAGGGAGATAGATTAGAGAAAGATATATTTTAAAGAGTATGAGTATCATGTTTTGATATATAGACCTGGTATAATCTGCCTAAGGGAACGATGATACTTGCGCATTATCTGAATCACGATTAGTTTGTTCGTATTGTAACAAATGTAGTTAGAAAAATACTTCGCGTGAGAGACAATTAGATTTATAGCATGTACGCTTTTCTCCACATCAGAACATGCTGTCAACGATTTTTCTTCTGTCTCTAAATTGTCTATATTATTGTTTTTGTTTGTTTTTTTTCTGTCTATTCTCAACTAAACCTGAATTGCAATTGACGGTTCCTACGAAGTTATATATCTGTAAAATACTGTACGTTGTCTGAAGACTAACTGATCTTCATAAAACGATATCGAATTCACTTTATTATTTAATAATGAAAAAGATTGTTTTTAATGATTGCGACGACAGCATCTAATGTTCATTCGTCACAGTTTTACCAGTACAACTATCAGAGTTTCCGAAACATCTTTCCGAAACATTGAAGCCTCCCTCACGTAAAGATTTTTCGGGGATTTACATATTAAAATAACAAGTTTTATTACGTAACGGTAGGTATACCCTTACATAAAAATATAAAATATTTATAGATCACCTACNTTATTATTTTTATTTTCATGCTGGCATAGAAAGATGTCTGTGGTAGGCTATTGTACAAAATGCACTCGTTGTCTGAAAATGGCGCAGCCTCTGGAGAAAATCGATAGTAAGCGTGGATTTTTAATATGGATGTGGACTTCGTACTTACGCAATTGTCACGGAAGTTTATTTCATAAGGTAGATAGATTACATAAAGATCTATTTTAAAGAGCATGAATATAATGTGTTGATATAGAGACCTAGTATAATCTGCCTAAAGGAACGATGATACGAGCGCTTTATCTGAATCACGATTAGTTTGTTCGTATTGTATCAATAACATATGCAGTTATAAAAATACTTCGCTTGAAAAACAACTAGATTTATAGCATGTACGCTTTTCTCCACTTCAGAGTATGCTGTCAACGATTTTTTTTTTTTGGTCTTTAATTAAATTTTCTATATTCTTGTTTTTCGTTTGTTTTTTGCTGTCTATTTTGCTAAACTTGAATTGCAATTGACGATTCCTGCGAAGTTATATTTCTGTAAAATGCTGTACGTTGTCAGTAGATTAATTAATCTTCATAAAACGATATCGAATCCACTTTATTATTTAATAATAAAGAAGACAATTTTTAATGATTGCGACGACAGCATCTAATGTCCATTCGTCTCAGTTTTACCCGTACAATTATCAGATTTTCCCGAAACATCTTTCCGAAACATTGAAGTCGCTTTCACGTAAAGATTTTTCGAGGATTTACATATTAAAATTACAATTTTTATTACGTAACGGTACGTATACGCTTACATAAAAATATAAAATATTTATAGATCACCTACAATTATATAATTTATTTCTAATAATATCTACTGCATTAAATTTTATTAATACAGAGCAGTATTAAAAATTTTGTATACATTTATTTACTGATATTTATTTAAGTGTAAAAAGCAATTTATGGTTATCGTCTAATCAAAAGTTTTTCTTTTATATCTAATTTCGGTGATGATAGTTATATAAATTATATCGAATAGATGAACCCTTATAATTTGAAATATTTTAAATTTGAAAGACTAATTATATATAAATTCACAAAATGAAAACGGGTAAATCTTTTTCGATTATATTTCAACTTTTCTACGTTATTAACATTCTTGAAAACGCTGCTTCCAACTTTACGTTTTCAGAATTCTTACAAATCTTTACTATTAAAATTACTAAATTACCATAAAAACACGATAAAAGTTTATATAACTAATAAAATTTATAGTTTTACTTAATTAATTAGTTTTAAAATTAACAGAGGACATGCAAAATAATATAATAAAATGCAAACAGAAAATTCATAATTTTTTAAAATAAAACATGACACAAAACTTATTTTAATTTTTATATTATGATTGATTGCATGTTGAAATGTTTTCAATTTGTAAAAACTGTTCAGAATAATAATCACGTGACAGTTATATTATTGATCAGTAAATAACCTGACGTCATAATCGTATACAATAGTTAAATAGATTAAATGTTAAATTGTAGGAATGTAGTTTATAGTCATAGACTGTAAATATAGCCTATCGTTAAAAAGCTATTTCTTTCATTTTTTACTTATCGTCTTAAAACTTAGGATTAACGACATAATCTCCATTGCTTTGACTGTAAGTAAATAATAATACTAATGTATTAAGAATTTTCTCGTGTTTTAATGGCTACATTTTTTAGACTTATTTCATACGAGAAATTTAAACAGCGAATGTAAAACCTAAGATATAATGCAAAATCATATGAGAATTTTTATAGTAGTTNTAATTAGAATAAAAATTTAATCATAGATATATATATATAAAATAATCATTTTAAATAGCAAACGTTATAATTAGAGTATGAAAATTGGAGATTTTTTACTTGTAGAATATTAGAAATTATTTTATAAGTAATAAGGCACTTTAAATAAAATTATTCATTTTGACAAGAGTACTATAATTTAAAAATTTGCTGTTATTAACTTGTTCAAACTTTTATTAAACTGTCGTCTCCTTCTTATTAAGCAGAAACTTTAAATAGGGTGAAACATTTTTGCCGATCTTTCCTTATAAAATTGATAATAAAAATAATTTTTTATAAAGCTATTTAAGCAATTGATGACTTTTAACTTTTTTCTTAAATTTGACAAATTTTGTTGATTATTTTTTCTGTAGGGAGGTCACTCGCCTTCTTAATAGTAATAGTTCTTTTGATGGCAGTTGCTTCATGTTATTTTATACACATTTTAATTAATATTAAATGCATTTTACATTATTTCATATATTTACAATTTAAATTAACTGACAAAGTAATTAAAATTCGGAAAGTTTTATCGGAGATGTAAAATATTAATATTAATAAAAAAATGCATACAATATACTTTAAATATCTCACAAGACAAGTTTTTAATTGATTTGTAGAAATTTAATCGGTTTGAATAAAAAAATTGGTAAGATTAATATTTTATTTTTTAAAAATAATTATTACACTTAAAACTTAGCTCTTCGTAATTTAAACATGAAAATAGATATAATAGATAAATTATTTTGCCGATCGTAAAATAAAAATATTCATATAATGTTAGGATTATTTGGAGATGGAGCATAGTCACTCAGATGACGTCCACACATTTCCACAAGTAAAATTGACTCATTCTGTCCTAAAAATATGTTTTTGTTTTTTTAAAGTCTTTTAAGAGTAAGAAATTTCTTACTCTTAAATTATTTTTGTGGTTGACTACACCTATAACACTATACTTATTGGAACTCAAAATCATGTATAAACACAATGTTTGTGGCACCCGTGCCATAAAGCCATGCCACAAAAATTATACGGCAAGACAACGATATGTATCATTTTATTAATCGTTGATACATATCGTTGCTGTGCCATAAAATTTTTGTGGCATGGCTTTATGGCACGGGTGCCACAAACATTGTGTTTATACATGACTTTGAGTTCCAATAAGTATAGTGTTATAGGTATAGTGTAACTACAAAATAACGTGTGACAGTTCGTCGTTTATAATTAGCGATTATTGCATGAATAGAAGTTTGGTCCACTCTCTCTGGTCGTGAACCAAAATTCCGTTCATGTCATAATCGCCAATATTATAAATTAATTGCATAATGTACTATTATAAAGTTCAGATAACGAGTTAAACATATTAATCACTTTCAATCTTCTTCATAATTGTTTACAATATTTTATTGTAATTTGATTTCGATGTTTTAATTCAGGTGTTCTTTAAAATCTTCTCGGATTAAGCTTAATTTTTTTTTAATAACACTTTATTTTGTTTGTTAGGAAACCGTATTTAAGGTCCTATCGATATTTTTTTATTTCAGTAGTTTTACGTGATTTCGGATCAGAAATCGATCTCCATTTCTTGACGTTAATAACGTGTAAATGCATTAGAGGACCCTTTCGAAAAAAAAAATAAATTATTTATGGTTACAAATCGTCATAAACATGTTTATCTATTAAGAAAGAAATTTAGTTTTAGATCTGTATCGTATATAGCGGAACGGTCAATATAATGTACTCACATTTTCTATTTTAACTACTCTACAAACTCACTTTTTGCTCTANTAAACAAGACATAGTTTTGTCAATAATTAATTTTTTTATAAAGCTATTTAAGCATGAAGAAATGAGTAAACAATTAATGACTTCTCACTTTTTTCTTAAATTTGACAAATTTTGTTGATTGTTTTTTCTATAGGGAAATCACTCACCTTCTTAATAGTAATAGTTCTTTTGATGGCAGTTGCTTTATTTTATTTTTTAATTTTATTTGTAAATACAGAAGCATTATATACATTTTAATTAATATTAAATGCATTTTACATTATTTGATATATTTATAATTTAAATTAACGAATAGAAAAAATTTTCTGGTAATATTAATATTTTATTTTTTAAATATAATTATTAAACTTAAAACTTAGCTCTTCGTAATTTAAACATGAAAATAGATATAATAGAAAAATTATTTTGCCGATAGTAAAATAAAAATACAGTAGAGCGTCGATAATCCGAAAGTCAATTATCCGAAACGTCAATTATCCGAAATCATTCCAGTCCGCAAATTTAAATTTTCGCCAGTGCTGTGGCGCTGCAATCTTTGGGTATGTCTTGGGCTACTCAAATATTATACGTTTTGATACTAAATTAACTTCTGAAGTATAATTTGTTGTTGTTTTTTTATTTTTTAATATATTCATTTTGTTTGTACAAAATAAAAAAATAATTTTTAACAATAGAATAGTCTTCGTTAGGTTTAACATCGACGAAAATTCAACGCGAAGCGACACGCAACGGAGAAAAATTTGAACATCGGATACGTTAAACTATTTTTCGTGCATAATCGGTTATCCGAAATATCAGTTATCCGAACACCCCCAGTTCCCAATTGATTCGGATAATCGACGCTCTACTGTAATTTGGTTTCGATGTTTTAATTCAGGTGTTCTTTAAAATCATCTCGGATTAAGCTTAATTCTTTTTAATAACACTTTATTTTGTTTGTTAGGAAACCGTATTTAAGGTCCTATCGATATTCTTTTAATTTAGTAGTTTTACGTGATTTCGGATCAGAAATCGATCTCCATTTCCTGACGTTAATAACGTGTAAATGCATTAGAGTGCTCTTTCGAAAAAAAGAATAAATTATTTATGGTTACAAATCGCCATAAGCATGTTCATCTATTAAGAAAGAAATTTAGTTTTAGATCTGTATCGTATATAGCGGAATGGTCAATATAATGTACTCACATTTTCTGTTTTAATTACTCTACAAACTCACTTTTTGCTCTGATATTAAATATATATTAAAAAAGTAAAATAGATAAGATCTTTCAAATTTTATAAATTAATGCATATTTAATTTGTTAATTTACTTATGTTAATTTTACGATTCTTATACACGTTTAAATTATTAACAACACTTTAAATAATGGAAGAAAACATTGAGTTTTTAATCTCAATTAATAGAAACATCTCATTAGAATTCAGATCTCTGTTTTATTTTAATTTAGATTTATTGATTAAACCAAATAAAATATGAAAATTTAAGTTTTAGGATTAATGAAAAAATAGAGTTTGTTGCATATATTAAAAATGAAAAACATTTTATTCAATATTTTCCGCATTTAATAAACTTATTCAAAACGTATTCGTAACTCATTTCGTATTTACATGCAACAAAAAATAAAAAACGATTTAAATTGAAAATACAATTTTTAATTTATTTCCTCGTTTTCTGGTACTTAATCTTTTGAATAATTGATAACTTTTTCAAATTTAAAAAATAATTTTCAAATATTCAGATTTTGTTTCTTATATCTGTATACTGTAGATGACACTTTAACGTGATGTTTATATTTTTAATTATGGTACAATTACTTTTAAACGTAATTTAACATGTTAAGATGATGAAAACAGTTCAAAAACTCTTCGGAATATTTTAAATATTGCTACATTTTTCTAAATTATTTCCGAAATTAACGTTCAGAATTTATACAAACTATTTATGAAAAAAAAAATCTAATTTAAATAAAAATATCTGTGTTCATGACGCGTTTAAACTTTTAACACAACTAAAATCCTTTCTCGAATACTGAAAATCAGAAATTATGTCATAATTCTTTCTATGCATTGTATTAAATATAATTAATTATTTTAATAATTGTATAGATATCGTTTCCACTGAAAAATTGAATAGTTTCGTATCGTTCAACATTTACAATATATTTAGTGAGATAGAAAGCTATGCTATTGCAGCAATATCTTGTTTATGTACAGAACATAGCTTTATGGGATAGTGAACAGTGCGTGCATTGACTAAATAGGCAAGATACTATACATCTAATGTATCAATTAAACTGCTTATTACATACTCATTCCTATATGACAATTTTTTATTAAATATATCAAATTGTAATTTTCAGAAAGTTTGAAACTAACCTTTAACACCTCTCAACGTTTTTATATAATAAATATATATAAAATAAATTTATTTTCAGACTGTTATCTGCAATATAATAAATCTTCTACGTAATCGTTTCCTAACTGTATTCTGGAAATCCATGAGGTAAGTGACGCCCATCACTTACCTCATGGATAACACTACTAAAAGCTTATAGTTGATCATGGATTCACGCCCCTGCCACGTATAATTTCCCGGGGTTTATTCTCGTAACAAATATCTAAATAAGGGCATATTTTCATAGAAATGTCCGCTGGAAGGTACTTCCCAGCAGTTCGCAGTTGTGTGGCTGTGTTTTATTTTTTCAATGTAATTATATAAATTCTAAATTCATGTATGCACTTTTACTTTTTGAATTGTTTAAAATATTTTAATTTTTATAAAATAAAGAATTTATTCACTTTATATTTAGTATTTTCTGTAATTAATAGAGTAATTGTATACACAGTATACTGTATTACTTGTAATATCAGTATATAAACTATTTTTGTTAAAATATTTTAGATATTTATTATATTTAGAGCTATATGTTTAACTCCTCATTGGGATGATGAGGGTCTCCTTATCCGAAATGCATTCTCCATGTTAATCTGTTAATCAAAGTTATATTTGAATAGTTTGAGTATTGTTCTTTCTCGTCTTTATATGATAAGCGTCATTCATTGTAGACGTAAACTGATAGGCTATTCGCTTAATATTAATTCACTTTCTTTCAAAGAGTCAAATTTCAGAATATATGAATTTAAATGAAAATGTCTTTATGAATATTTCTTCATAATATACATTTGCTTACACATAGGTGAAATAAAAGAAAGCCAGTAGTTGGTATTATCTGTATATGACATATCTTAAGAATGAGAAAACCTTTAGAGAATGTGACACTTCGGGTAGCAACGTTTCAGGTAAGTTATGTTTTCAAATTTAAAACATTTACTATTATTTACATAATCTATTAAAAAATAGTTGGAAATAAGGTTTATTTAAACGAAGTTATTTATTGTTAAACATAAGTACTTAACTTATTCTTAAAATCACATTTTCATATGATTTTTAGAATAAGTTTTTTTTTATCATTATCCAGAATAGTGGGATAGTCTTTAAAGAAATAAAATTATATATCTATGTAAAACGTTTCTGTAATCCAAAATTATGGTAGACGGTGTCACAGCAAATTTTCGGTTAAGAACTATGATTTTATTCTCAAATTAAATTACATATGCATTTCAGGTTGGTGCAATATATCCCAACCTCTCATCAGTGTTAATTTTAAAAAAATAATAAAAACAAAAATTGTCAGAATATGACAACAAATATACCTTCAGAAAAAATACTAATACAACACTTACTCTTAAATATATAAAATTGTACAAGAGAGAACAACACATCCGTAACACCAACATGTTATCAGCCTCTAAAACACTCAGTAGGTATACGGTATTGTACATGCTCGAAGAGCTACTGAAATGTCTAAAACCACAGGATTACATTATCATCAATGTGAACCGCCGGGGAGGGTGTAGGTCTCCCGATCCGGCAACAGGTCGTTAAACCCTTCTCACTGGTCAGGATGGATTAAAATTTTAACCTTTCCCGCGGTAACGGGATTAAATGTTTCGGGTCGAGTGGCGGAGGGAGGAGTGCGTCGGTAAGATGACCGGCGATATACGAGTAAAGATGACACCACTTTAACAGGATAACAACGATTTATTAGCTACATAGAGATTACAATAACCAATTTCAAAAGGGAAAATCTGAATCCCTGAACCGCGAAGGACCGAGAGAGAGTTCACAAAAATAAGGTCCATACCTCTTTATGTCTTTGAATATTCTTAAGGAAAAAGGTTTTGATATCCAACGATGTGGTAGGATTAGGATAATAATTCTTCTTCCGGACACAATATCGTATAGGACACAGTATATTAATAGGACACAATATTCTTAGGACACAGTTGTAAAAGTGACGGCGAATGAACGACTCCCCCGAGAAGGGGAAGGAAGGGGTTTTTATAAGTTCGGCGTGGGAGAATGGTCATGTGACCAATTGTTGTGAGGTAAAAGGTATGCAGATGGGTCAGAGTTGTTCCCGGGCCCATGTTAACTATAAACTTTAGCGTTGGAATGTGGGATTAGTTTCGAATTGAACGGATGTTTATGTCGAACATAAACGAAAAGTTTTTTTTCCCGTTAGGTTCCACTTTAAGTTAAAGGAAAATTTAATTGGATTTTAAGCAAATACAGGACAATTGATCGACAAATAGTCGACAAAAATTCCGGATTTCACATCAGAAATAAAAGTATTTCCAAAAATTTGTAAAAATTATTAATTGATATATGGTATATAAAACATATATTCCTTACTTACTGTTAAAATATATGGTAGCATACATAAATTATGATCAAGACCTCACAAAAAACCAAGTAAAAATATACTGTATTTTTTTTTAGCATAGCATCAGAATATTTATTATATTATTTTTCTTATTGGTTTTTCTTTATTTCTAAATGTTCCTTAAATTTTCTTTTATACATGTCTTTTTCATAATGCAAAATTTTTATATTATTGAGATTGATTTTACAATTACTATTTTTTGTATGCTCATACCATGGGGGATTATTATATTTTAAACGAATGGCCGCTTCATGGTCTTTTACTCTAACCCCCAATACACGACCAGTTTCCTCTATATACATATATGGGTTTTGACAATTACACTTCAATTTATACACTACACCCATCTTTTTTAGAAATTCTATATTATTATGATTACTCCTATTGATATATCTATAAATATTATCCGATGTTTTCTTAATCAAAGATGGGGCAAACAGATCTTATCTTTATTAAGAATTTTACTTCAATTTTCAAAAGTGTTTTTTTTTTGTACGGGAATATTTTATATGTTTTTTTATATTTATACCTTGTATTATATCTGATTTTTAAAAAATATGTTTTCCACTTATTAAGTTTAAATTTTGGGTAATCATTCAAAATAAATTTTGTTTCCAGTTCTTTTAGTTTAATGTTTTTATTATGGTCTTCAGTTATACGCGTATATATGTTTTTTAATTCCCTAAGATATGAATTCTTTTTTACATAATCAGGTATATAAGAACTTTAATTAGTAGTTTTTTTAACATTACACGATTTTTATATGTTACAAAATCAAATTTATCAGTATTGTTTATTATAAAATCAAATTTATCAGTGTTGTTTATTATAGCGATGTCAAGGTAATTTATTTGTTTATTTTCTACAACTTCAATATCATACTGAATTTTATTATTTATTATTTATAAAAGAATGAATAATGTTCTTATTTGTTAAACTACTATTATATATTATTAAATAATCATCAACGTATCTCATTATTAATTTAACACCTTGAATATTATTTATTTGCTTATCAATATTAATCATTACTAATTCTGCTAATTTTGGCCACATCTTTGAAATAAAAATAAAATTATATTTTTAATTAGCAGTGACCTGAAAAGTATACAATGATCATATAGTAATTTCTCTTTTAAATATTTCATTTTTTTCAAGTTAATTTAGGCCTATACATATTTTTCCTATAATCAGAAAAGAATTTTAGTTCTTGCGAAAAAACAGTTTACTTTGATTTTAAATTCTACTATTTGAACCACCTTTGACAAATTTTTATGTCCAGTAACAAAAATGTTTAATAAATCGTCCAACGAAAGTTTTCGACCATACTCAAGGTCTTCTTTAGATTAGAGTAAGAACGAATTCCAAAGTTGGAATGCTAGGAACAACACAGATTTTAAGATATTAAGTTTAAAAACTTTTGGAACGTAACAACCAACCGAAATTTAACGGATGGAAAAGTGTGAAATCCAAACTATATACATGAGGCAACACGTGTGTCTATTATTTGTGGAACCGATCACTTACTGTATATTGAAATCATCAATATACAGTAAGTGATCGGTTAACGAGCAGTTCGGGCTACAGACAAATCGGATAACGGACACTTTTCGGGAAAGATTTATATGTTCGGACAACGAACACATGATTGGACAACAAACACCTCACAGAACAAACACAATAAGAAGCAACGTAAAATAATGAATACCGATTGGTCTTCCCTCGTCTTCAGACAACAATTCGAAGCATTTTAGAGAGCGCTACGTCTACATCGACGCTCAACCCGATATACACTGATCGGATAGTATTCCTTCCAACTTTGAAACTCTTTTTTGTAATTCTACTCTTTTATTTTTCTGACAAAAACAATTCTTTTATAGTATTCATGAGACTGTCGGGGGGGCATTCGTTAAGTTTTGCGTCGGTTTTTATTTTCGAGAGATGAGACTATAATAGCAAAGGTAGAGAGAGAGTGAGGAAAAGATGATAGATGTTGCTTGGCAGTATGCCTCAAACAGGTCTACAGTAAAGCTCAATTCAATCTTATCTAAGAAAGATACAGTATAATCAAGAAGACCCAAACAGCTAAAGAAGTAATAAAAATCACGTCTGAGAAATAAAGAACATTAAAGAGCTCATAATGGAAACTGAAACTAATCTAACGACAGAAGAACACCAAGAAACTCGGCGAAATATGTTTTCTTCTGAAAAAGAAAATCCCGATATCTGCTATTAAAGATCTTTTGAAGAGGTGGGAGATGTCAGAACAACGGTCTTAGAATGGCATCCAAACTAGGTTGAGGTTACTAGGCTTGGGGATCTCTACAATTACAATGCTATTAATTAATTACTTCTGAAAAATCCTGAAGAAGAGAGAAAAGCAATCGACATCGGACAGATTCTTTAACCCCCACAAACGGAAAAAACATGAGTAAAAAAATGCAAAACTGTGTATCTTTATTATCATATATAAATAAACTTAGTACGAAAGTACAAATTTTTATATTTTTTTGGAGGTTCCACAACGAATTAATCAAATTACTGTAAAGACCTATGGTAAATCGATAATCGATGGTTAACGAACAATTTGTACAGCAAAAGTCTTGAAACAGATTATGTTCGTTAACCGATAACCCACTGTATTCGTGTTGTTATTCTTATATGAATATAACTTAAAATTTGTATGCCACTATTTTTTATAGTTGACAATCTATCAGGTATATTAATTTATTTATAAACTGTAACCAAATTTAAGAGATTTGTATAATTACTACTATTTATCAATATCTTTATGACTGAAATAAATTTTAGCACATATATTTTAATTGAATTCGTATTCTTTGACAGATTGAAAATGCAATCAAATTTAGAGAAATTAATAACAAAACAGAATATATCAGACATAGTGGATATCTTGCTGATTTTTTTCTATTTTTACAAGAAGGCTTGGGATTCAGGTAGGAATTTTTGGAAATAAAATAGCATAGAATAAATGCATATAAATAAAAGACATTATAATACATAAAAAGTAAATTAAAATTATATAATTAAAACCATAATGTAAGTATATAAAAAAAATTAAATTTCTAATTAACGAAGATTTGCAAGAAATGCGCGTTAATTCGAACTCGTATAGTTCGAATTCCCTTTGGTTCGTAACTGCACTATTTGTCCCGACCGAAGATATAGGGATTAACTTGTTAAGAAATTCGTTTAGTTCGAATTTCAAGGCGAAAATTCTATCCGAACTGTAATAAACGTACGTTAATTCGTTCATTTGTATGCAAGTGCCACCTTGATATAACAGAAGGATAGAAGAAAAACGACTTTAATCTTGTCAGTATGGCTTTGCTTTTACGGTAACCCATTATCGTGTGTCACCTTACCCACAGACTATTTTTTTCTCTTATCTCATAAAATACGGCTGATTTTCGGGATGGCGAGATTGGACTACGAGTAGCAAATTGAGATACGATCCAACCTCTGTTTACAAACTTAATTAGTTCCTAACAGTTGTTCGAAAACCGATTTCTTCTCAAACAGGAATAAATTTTTTCATAAGAAACAATTTAAAATCGATTGATCCGTTCTTGACTCCAAAACAATACCTTCTCTTTCACCTCTTTAGCTGTATTTCATGCATAAAATACTTATAAAGGCAATATAATATTATACAGTGGTACTTCGGTATACGTCTGCTTTAGAATACGTCCAATTCGGAATACGTTATGTTTGGAAGAAACAAATTTTGCTGGGTATACGACTTTTGTTCGGTATACGACATAATTCAATTATACGCGCCATCAATGAACAAGTAGCACTATCGATGTACCAGACCAGACTAGGCGTTCGCGGTGCAACGGTTTATAACTTTGTTAAATATCTTCTGATTTTAATTTGTAAGTAACATTTTATTATTTTTATTAATCATGAATTGCAAAAAGACAAATGAAAAGCAACAGAAAACTAAAAAAAAAGACTAGAATTAAGCTTAGTTCACACTGAACGCGATTCACTAGCGAAAGCGAAAAACAGAGCGAATAACACGACAGACACGACGTCGTTTCCGGCGAATTTTACCATTTCGCGAATCGCTTCAAAGTTCGGAACTGTCGAGCTTTTTCGCTAGCGAAAAAATTTCGCACCAATCGTATTCCCCCTGGTTGTCACGTGGTTCTTGTTGTTTTCGAGATGGCTACAGAAACTTTCTCACCCAATGGATTACATTTGTAATTACGAATTTTAATATTTCTCTCATCCAGCATCGTTTTCTTTTCGATTTATTTTTCTTCTGAATAAATAAACAAATGTGGTTAACGACGGAATATCGGAAGTGGCCATTTTGTTTTTCGAGATGACGTTTTCACTCGCTTGCAAATGATTGGCTGCTTAAAATTCGCAATCGCTTTTCCCTTTTGGTTGTAGGGTCAATTTCGCTAAGCGAATGAAAATCGCTTTTCGCTTTTCACATTCGCTTTCGCTATTCGCTCAGTGTGAACTAAGCTTTACAATGGAACTGAAAAAAAAGATTGTTGAGAAATATGAAGGTGGCATGCGTGTTCGAGATTTAACTGTTACGTACCGTATTCTGAGAGCGAAGATATCGACAATCGTCAAAAATAAAGACATTATTAAATCAGCTAACGTTGGGAAAGGAGTTAAATCAATTTCTAAACAGAGATCGAAGACATTAGATCATGTCGAGAAATTGCTTTTGCTTTGGATAACTGAAAAACAGTGTGCTAGAGACAGCGTATCAGAAGCAATTATTTGCGAGAAAGCTAAAAAGATACATGCTGATCTCATGAAAAATCAAGCAGGAACTAGCCAGGAAAGCGAGGTGTAAAAAGCCAGCCATTTTTTTTACATGAGAACGGATTAATCATTTTTTACATTACTTCTTATGGGAAAGGTTGGTTTGGTATACGTCCTATTCGGTATACACAGTAAGTTCAAACATCAGGAACGGATTAAGGTCGTATACCGAGGTTCCGCTGTATTTTATATTACTTTATGTATATCAGTGGTCTACCTATATTTATTCTATAAATATACTAGCTGTTACCCGCGACTTCGTCCGCGGAGGTTTTGCAAGCAAACCCCATTTACATTTAATGTTTCAATAACCATAGTAATTGTTATATAACACCTACACCCGAGAATGACGAGAATTGCCAAGAATCAAACGAACTATTTTCAATTTGATCAATTTTCTGGAACGTTTACAATTGTTCTATAATCGAACCAATACGCAATAACAAATTCGAATTTAAAACGGTTCGAACATTTTTAAAATCGAAATGGATAAAAATATTTATAACAATGTCTGAAATGNGAATTTCGAAAAATCCCTTCTTAGTGTGCGTTTTCATGACGTACCCTAACTGTGTACCAAATTTCACTTCTCTAGGTCCAGCGGTTTGCTCTGGGCGATGATGAATCAGTGACTCATTCAGTCAGTCAGGACAAGCAATTTTATATATATAGATTAAAAACAAAATGTTCTGTAACCTCCAACGAAACCGAAACTAACTCTTTATAAAGAAGTGCTTTGAATAGAGATTCAACGCTGACTGCCAAGATGATATATAATCAAATCAATCAACACAGACAACAGGTTTTTTATCCACACTTTCCGAACTATTGTGTTTGAATTGATTTGAGTTCAAAATTAATTTTTATTTTATTTAAGTTTTAGTATTAGTTTAATTAACTGGCTACCTAGTAAAAATAAAAATATATAATATTACATTACTATATTTTTGTCATTTAATTTGCCTTGAGCATATTTAAATATGAATTTTTGAATGCCACTTGTATTATGTGAATATCAATTAAATCGGGTTTTATTAATTAATTTGATTTAAATTCAGCTGACTCGTACCAAAAAACGGCAATAATATTTTTCTCGCACGCGCATTAAAATGTAATTTAAATAGCAACGTCATCGGTGATTCCTTACGTAATGCAAGGCAATCTCGGTGCCACTAACTTTTAAATCGGTAGTTCTGTCGTTGATTAGTCGGCTTTCTTTCACGTAGGAAGCATAGGAAGTTGACCATTGATAATAAACTCTGCCAAGTAGCTTGTTCGGAAACCGAATTATCGTACGGCAACCGGAGTAAATGTGGAGTTCAAAATTTTGTTCGGAAACCAAATTGTTTTTAAACAAAAGCGTTCGTAACCCGAAAATTGAATGTACAAAAATAAAATAACTCTATGTTATATTACCTTTGTCGCTTAATTTTATGCCTATAAGCAGTGCCGTAACTTGCCATTCCTGTGCACTGTGCAAGTATTTGCAATTAGGCCCCTTAATTAATTAGGTTTGGGAAAATAATAAAACAAATACATGCATTTTTGACTCCCTTCGAAGTGGGACCTGTGCGGGTGCACCTGTTGCACTGCCTAGTTACGGCACTGCCTATAAGGATAATATAACAACAAAACAAACAATTTTTATTGAAAATGTTACCCAAAAGAACAAGAGTTCAAATTTATGCGAATTAAAACTATTTATAATGATTTTACTAAACGTTGTAACATTATATCTTATTTTTACTGCAGAAAAATTGCTAAAAAAAAAAAATTAACTGTTATCTAAATCCTCATAATGTTATACTTGGCGCAATTTTTTTACATCTCAGAGGTACTGCATTAAAATTATACGACAGTTAATTTTTAATGATTACCTAATAAAATCTAGGAACCTTGTTTATGTGTGGCGACGAAAGTATGAAAATAAACGTATTTTTGGATTAATGCACATGTTCTGAAATTGTGTCGGTACTACACGAAAAACTTGTAGAAAATTCTCTTGAATATCATAAAATAAATAATTATTGTTAACTTTGTTCATAAAAATTTGTTTATTGTTTCAAAATAAAAAGTATACTTGATCATGTAAAATTTTAAATATAATTTAATATATTTATTGTTTAACAGTTAAAATATATATTTAATTAAATGAATTTCTGTAAACAGTTGCGTCAACACTCTGAATAGGAAGATTTTTTCAAAAAAACAATTACTATTATTATTATTATTTGTAATTATGAGAGTTTTCATTCTTAAATATTCCATAAATATGTTTTATTACAGCACATATTTATTTGAAGATGTTGATGAAGGTATTAAATTAAAAAATGGAACTTGGACCGGTCGCAATGGACGTGTTCACAGAAATGTATGTAGACCTATTTTCTTTAATACTATCCTTCAAACTATTTACAAGAATTAAAACAACATCAAAAATATACAGTTCTTTGTTTATTATTACGTATAGGCCAATCTACACACAACACTATTCTTACATTCCTGTATTTATTTTGAAAACGATCATTTTAACCAATGCCACTAATTCAAATGTTAATGCAAGTCGAACGTCCATTTAAAAACTAGATAAATTCGCAACTTTTGATTCAAATTAGAAAGTTTAAACCGCAAAGAATTATCATAAAAATGATTAATGATAATGTTAACGATTAATTCCATACAATAAAAAACATATAGTACAAGTTTTATTACAAAAATTACAAAAATTTTCACATGACATTACATTCAAAGCTAACTCCCGCAACTTTTGATAGCGTTTATATTGATACTATTGTCAAATCAATCCTAAAGGAAAAATTTGGTATTTAATAAATGCTCTCTTTTATCGGATATTCGTCGTCTGAATCTAACATGTCATGGTAAATAAATATCTGAAAAAAAACACTGCTTTCTCACTCTCCTTCATTTTTTATCACAAACTATTCCTCATTTCTGTATTTAAGAGAAGTTGAAGAGTCACTTTTCAATAAATAGCAAAGACAAGTCACAAAAGAGGGAGGGAAAACTGAAGCTTCAGAATTCGGATCGAAATCTATATAATAAAATCTTAATTTTAAAGTTTAAAAAATAACATTTAAAGTGCATAAAGCAGAAAAATGTGCTAAACTGAAAACCTCACGACCGAAAGTGCAGAGTAGCTTTGGAGATTATATCCAGTATTACTCTACGCTGCTTCAGGAGAAGCACGGTGGAGTATGCCCTTAAGCACAAAATAAAAAATCCAGCAACCAGATGCATAACTTTTCCGGCAACATTTAAAACTGCGTATGAAGTGTTATCTGTTATAAGTTATTGTTAAAAATCAGTTATATTTTAGTTTATAATAAAATTTTAAAAGCTTAATTTTGAGAGTCGGGATGAGTTGTTTTTTTTTTTAAATTGTAAATGCTAAAATCAAATAAAATCGACATCAAGTCCAACGCTACTTGAGATACGACACACGACCTCCCTTTATCTTTCCACCTTTTCGATCTTTAATTACCAAAATTTAGTATCATCAATCCACTAATAAGCAAATCTCCCTTCAAAATTTCAGAAATTTTCGACATAAAGCACAGGAGTTACTAAGCTTCAAAGAAGGTGAACAAAATCTTGCTCCATACACACTACACTAAAATCCATACATACAGAAAAGAAATCCAAAGTTTATCGCATTTCTTGACGTTTAAAGGTGTCTTCAGTCCAAAAATATAAAAATCTTTGGGAATAATTTTTTGGGGTAACCGATCGCCATACTTTCCCTCTGTTATGTACTGTACGAGAGATCCGAAAAAATAAGAATCGTCAAACAAACACATACTGTAAATCATTGTACGATTAAAATTTCGCTGGATATTTTGTTTGCAAAAGAAGACATTTATGAGAAAATGATCCTTAATGGAATTTACCAATTTTATAAATGCAAACGGGCTTACTCCGGTTCACTGTAACTTATTTATTGCGTTAACAATTTTTTATGTTTTTTTCACTTTCTAATGCATCTGTAATTAAATCTGTATAAGTTTTGTTTCGAGAAAGAGCACATAGACCAAATTTGATTTGTTATCTTTATCTCTGAAATCAAATGGATTTTTACATGAGCTTACAGGCGGTAATATTTGAAAGTTACAGTATAATTTTTTATGAAGTTCACAATAAAATTCACAAAATACATCTCATATTTTCTATATTAAAACTTATATGATAAAATATATTATATTCTAGTAAAATACTGTAATATCTTGTATAATAAATTACCTAAAACAAATTAACGATTTTTTAATTAGGAAGCGGATATTGGATTTCCTACAGGAATAACATACGATAGATTAGAAGCGATAGATTATACTCACATCTTTAACGTATTGACAGTGAATTTTTACACAAAAAAACCTGAAGAATTATCCAAAATGCTAGCAGTGATATATCCATTTGATATTTCGGTATGTTAAATAAATTTTATTACTAACCGATTTTTTAATTTGAATAAATAATTTTTATGCAAAACCTTATATCAAATTAGAAAATGCTTCCTATAAATAATCAAAAAATTTAAACATTTTCATATATTAATCTTTTTACTCAGCGTTGATTATCAAGATAGAGTTCTCGCAGGTACTATGATTATATTATTGCATTCGGATTTGAGAGAAAACAAAACAGTTGTAATCGTTACTGCAATTATTTCCACAAGTTACAGCTGTGATAGTCTTTCCATGTCTTTCACATACAAAACACGTGGAATTAGAGCATTGTGCTTACTTTTTGATCGTCGTTTCTTGCTCAATATGAGCATCTAACTCTCTTACTGTGCCCCTACTGTTGTCCTCATGTTCATGGAGTGTTTTGTGATATGAATTTTCGTGCAACTGATACTTGTGTTGCTTTATATGACAGCACTAATCGCCTATCCTCCATGGAAGTTGGTTAATATTAAAACAGTCAAATATTATATNTTTCCTATTTGTTTTTGGCTACATTAAAGCATTTTTTTGAAAATATACAGTAAGGTTCCATATTACCACCCGATTTTCTCTAAGCCTACTTTCGGACTTTTTGTACAAAAGCCTTCAAAAACCATACTTATAGTTACACTAGCGAAAAATCCAATTAGGAACATTTAGTTTAATAGTTACCAGTACTTTTCGCACAAAAAATGTGGGTGTAGTTATGATACCTTGTTTACAATTCACTAAAATGTAATTGGGGTTCCATAATACTACCTTCTCCTCTATATCATCAAAACATTAAAAATTTTAATATATTAATCATTTTATTCACGTTGACTATCAGGATGGAGTTCTCGCAGGTACTATGATATTATTGCATTTAGATTTGAGAGAAAACAAAACAGTTGTAATCGTTACTGCAATTCCTTGCACAAGTTACAGCTATAATAGCCTTTCCATGTCTTTCATACACAGAACAATTGCAATTAGAGCATTATGCTTACTTTTCGATCGCCGTTTCTTGGTCAATACGAGCATCTAACTGTCTTACTGCGCCCTTTCTGTTGTCCTCATGTTCATGGTGTGTTTTGTTATATGATTTTTCGTGCAACGAATACTCGTGATGCTTCATATGACAGCACAAATCGCATACCCTACATGGAAATTGGTTAATATTAAAACAGTCAAATATTATACCAATGATTTCGATAAAAATTTAATTTTACAATGATTACACTCTTCTCTAACTGCACTTAAATAATAACCAAAGTATCCCGTATATATTGTAACTCTTTACTTACGGGCATGCGCAAAAGACATCTAAAAAAATTCAAAAGTTTAAGAAGTTCCGAAACAAATTTCGTTATAGAAATCGGAATAATTCGATTTTTTTGTTCCTAAAGAAGATCATTCAAATGGCCGAAAAGGTTTGAAAAGTGAATAAAATGGGCTGCATTTTTACACGTTTTTGTCGAGGTTTGGTTTGTGATTACTAAATTCAAGCTGTATATTATATAAAAGAATTATAGAATTAATTATAATATTCAATACAACAACCAACTGTGGCCTTTTCAAAAAAGTTTTGTTTACCTTATTGTACTTTTTAGTGTTTTCATAAAATCTAATTTTCGAAATTTTTAAAACGTATACCAAGGGTTCTGAAAGAGTCCCAAGCTCTGCTTAATTATTTTACTTCTATTTCCATAAAAGTTTTGTAAACATGCATAAATAATATTAACGCTAAGCGGATCCCGCACACATACAAAAGCAAGGGAATACATAAAATTTATAATCACAACAGACTCCTTTGAGAACCCCGCTTGGTATATTAAAGCTTAAGAATCAGAGATTTTGGAATCTATTGTGAATCTAAAAATGCCATTNATTTTTTTTTGTAAGGAGTAATTCAGTTTATAACAGAGATGAAAAATAATAAATTAATCAACATGGCAAAATAAGCAACCTTTTTCTTTACCAGTCTAAATGTTACATTAAACTAAGTCAAGAATAAGAAATATATCTGTGTATACTTATATACTACCCAATATACTCGTATATTATGTACAGTACAATACATTCGTACACAAACAAATTAGTTTAATAAAAAAACTAATTTGTTTGTGTAGGAATGTATTTACTATTTTTATTCATACACGCTTACCAATTACCATTGCCATCATCAAACAAATCAATAAATGTGAATTTACATATTAAGTATCAATAGATATGTCAAATTTTAATGTTTAATTAATTTTTAAAATAGTTTTATTTTGCATTTTTAAAAAAGTAATCAGAATCGTCGTCGTTATTACTTTCCCGGCTGTTATACAGTATAGGCCCACAACAAGGGAAAAGAATGACTTTCCCAGATTTTTATTCTTTTGGACTCGGAAGCCTCGAAACGTAGTGAAGTGCAAAAGCATTCGGGTTTTTTCTGTACTCGCGGATGTTAGATTGTGTACCAAACGATTTAGTTCAACCATTTTGAAGCTTAACTCCTGTGTTAAACCATCCGGCTCCGATTCAAAATCGTGCCCCCCCCACAAAGTCTGACATCCGTACATACAGAAAAAAAAACCTGAATCTTTTGCATATCTCGACATTTCGAGGTGTCCCAAGTCCAAAAATGTGAAAGTTTGGGGAAGTCATTTTATGACCGATGGCTACACTTTTCCTGTGTTATATAGGCTATATCAGCCGAAAAAGTAAAAATTATCGAATACATATTTATATATTGACTATGTCATTATTTAGAGGAGGAGTCTTTTAACTTAGAACGTAGAAACTTTTTTATTCCAATCTTTATTAGAACTCTACTTATTGAATGAAATAAAATTTGCCAGGACATATATGATATTTATAGAAAACGTTTTCTTATGACTATACACAGATGAGTCGAAATTCATTTATTGTCCTTCACAAGCCGAACGAGGTATTAACAATTCTATTGGCGAAGTCGACCTTTCTTTGTAGGCTACCATACATATATAGTCATGAGAAAATTTATTTTTCTATTAATATCATATATGTTCTGGCAAAATTTTATTTCATGTAATTATTATTAATTTTAATTCTGCTATGCTACCGCTAGAGAACTTTTAACTATTTTACATTTTTCGGCCTACAAAGAAAGGTCGACTTCGCCGATGGAATTGTTATTACCTCGTACGGCATGTGAAGGACAATAAGTGAATTTCGACTCATCTGTGTATGTATAGTCATGAGAAAATGTTTTTCTATTAATATTAAGAAAGGTGTTTGACCTCAACAAGTTACGATCAATGGAAGCTTTTGACATATTCCAAGAATCTAGAAAAGGTGAATGCATTAATTTCAAAGAGAAAGAAACATTATCCAAACCGTGGCGATCTCTAGTTGACAACCCAATAAGGAAAGAGAACGACATGGACTCGACATAAATATTTTCCTTAATAACGTGTATTTATTTTAATGTTTTCATTTTAAAAATACGTAAATTATTTGAATGTACAACTTTTAAAATACTTAAATTGTTTGTTTTTTCAATATTGTAAATTTAAAGATAGAAATTAGATCCTTTAATTTGTATTTTAATACGTTTTTAACTTCAGGCAGACCTCTGTACTGGGTCCAAAACGTTTCTTTCGATTAAACTAGTGCTGAAAAGTGTGTAAATGTAGTGTGATTGAGAAACTTAATGCATGGATGAGATACAGGCTTAATATATTAAAAAGTTGATCAGTTGAATTTAAAACTTTGAATTCTATTTGGTGTCCAAAATACACCATCAATCTGGATTAAAATGCTTGGTTTACATCAACAATGGCAGTTATCAAAGCTTAAATGCTAAAAAGCGCGGCAGTATAGGGTTCTTCACTGCCAAGGTTCCAGAGGGAATGCTGTGACTATTCTGTGCGATAAACGGAAAGCTGTATTTTAATATTTAACCGATTCAGCTCAAAAAACTTCTCTGGACAGTTTCGAAATGTAGTCTCTCTCTTCAAACTCAACAATAGGCTACCATATATTTATAGCACGTAGGCCTATACCAAACGTTTTACAGTATTTGCTATGTATAGTGTTTTAACTACAGGTATACCTCGCCTTACGTCGGTAATTGGTTCCAGGAAAACGACGTAAGTCGAATTTACCTGTCTCCGAATCTACTTATCACTAGGAAAGCATTTTAAATAATATNAGTGAATTTTTACACAAAAAAACCTGAAGAATTATCCAAAATGCTAGCAGTGATATATCCATTTAATATTTCGGTATGTTAAATAAATTTTATTACTAACCGATTATTTAATTTGAATAAATAATTTTTATGCAAAATCTTATATCAAATTAGAAAATGCTTCCTATAGAGGAAAACGTGGTACCGTGGAACACTGTGGGTATTATGGAACCATTCCATTTCGAACTGATAATAAAGGCGAACTGTAGCGAATTGTGGCTGAACTGGACTAGGCAGACATTCATAGCGAGGGGAAAACCCGTTTTACTTCAGTTAAACGGTTGTCCGTATTTCATCAGCAAATTTGTTTTTTTCAAAATTCGCAAGTTTTGAATGCTAAGTGAATTTAATTATTTTTAAAATATAAATCGTGTAGTTGTAGGTTCACTGGTGCACGTATTCCGTTCCAGAGACTTAGGGGTACATATTAATCTGTGTGATGTTCACGTTTTTTAAATTTTGGTCTTGACAGACATAAGTTAATTCAAGATGGCGATGCGTGAAATACGGAC
>NW_019386864.1:11268-15431 GCF_000671375.1 Centruroides sculpturatus | reverse complement strand
TTTCCTATTTGTTTTTGGCTACATTAAAGCATTTTTTTGAAAATATACAGTAAGGTTCCATATTACCACCCGATTTTCTCTAAGCCTACTTTCGGACTTTTTGTACAAAAGCCTTCAAAAACCATACTTATAGTTACACTAGCGAAAAATCCAATTAGGAACATTTAGTTTAATAGTTACCAGTACTTTTCGCACAAAAAATGTGGGTGTAGTTATGATACCTTGTTTACAATTCACTAAAATGTAATTGGGGTTCCATAATACTACCTTCTCCTCTATATCATCAAAACATTAAAAATTTTAATATATTAATCATTTTATTCACGTTGACTATCAGGATGGAGTTCTCGCAGGTACTATGATATTATTGCATTTAGATTTGAGAGAAAACAAAACAGTTGTAATCGTTACTGCAATTCCTTGCACAAGTTACAGCTATAATAGCCTTTCCATGTCTTTCATACACAGAACAATTGCAATTAGAGCATTATGCTTACTTTTCGATCGCCGTTTCTTGGTCAATACGAGCATCTAACTGTCTTACTGCGCCCTTTCTGTTGTCCTCATGTTCATGGTGTGTTTTGTTATATGATTTTTCGTGCAACGAATACTCGTGATGCTTCATATGACAGCACAAATCGCATACCCTACATGGAAATTGGTTAATATTAAAACAGTCAAATATTATACCAATGATTTCGATAAAAATTTAATTTTACAATGATTACACTCTTCTCTAACTGCACTTAAATAATAACCAAAGTATCCCGTATATATTGTAACTCTTTACTTACGGGCATGCGCAAAAGACATCTAAAAAAATTCAAAAGTTTAAGAAGTTCCGAAACAAATTTCGTTATAGAAATCGGAATAATTCGATTTTTTTGTTCCTAAAGAAGATCATTCAAATGGCCGAAAAGGTTTGAAAAGTGAATAAAATGGGCTGCATTTTTACACGTTTTTGTCGAGGTTTGGTTTGTGATTACTAAATTCAAGCTGTATATTATATAAAAGAATTATAGAATTAATTATAATATTCAATACAACAACCAACTGTGGCCTTTTCAAAAAAGTTTTGTTTACCTTATTGTACTTTTTAGTGTTTTCATAAAATCTAATTTTCGAAATTTTTAAAACGTATACCAAGGGTTCTGAAAGAGTCCCAAGCTCTGCTTAATTATTTTACTTCTATTTCCATAAAAGTTTTGTAAACATGCATAAATAATATTAACGCTAAGCGGATCCCGCACACATACAAAAGCAAGGGAATACATAAAATTTATAATCACAACAGACTCCTTTGAGAACCCCGCTTGGTATATTAAAGCTTAAGAATCAGAGATTTTGGAATCTATTGTGAATCTAAAAATGCCATTATACTAATTTATTTTTTTGCTGAAACTCACTTAAAATTACATCTGTTTATACATTTTAATATACAATAATCTGATAAAAAATAAAATTACTTAATTTTTATGCATTAGCCAACATTTTATTCAGTATTAATTAAATAAAAAATCTTTTGAACACAATTATTGATAACCTCGCACGAAAATAAAAACTTAATTTTTTATCTACCAATTGTTATAATATAAATCTCTTGTAATAATCATCGTGATATTAATACTGTGAAATATATCACGCACAGGTTACTTTGTGCCTAAAAATATATTTGATATCACATTTTCTATCGATTGTATTGAACTAATGCCTTCACCCACAAGTAGAGGAGAAGGTGGTATTATGGAACCCCATTTTAATTTTAGTGAATTGTAAACAAGGTATCATAACTACAGCCACATTTTTTGTGCGAAAAGTACTGGTAACTATTAAACTAAATGTTCGTAATTGGATTTTTCGCTAGTGTAACTATAAGTATGGTTTTGAAGGCTTCTGTACAAAAAGTCAGAAAGTAGACTTAGAGAAAATCGGGTGGTAATATGGAACCTTACTGTATGTTTTCAAAAAATGCTTTAAAGTATCCAAAAACAAATATGAAAGTACAAAGAATGTTAAATAATTACAAAATTATTTACTCCAATGTAGTTTATCGAAAAAATGCTTTTATAATAGAAAAATATGACCGCCATCAACAATATATATTCCAGCATTGTTTTTCGATATTCTCAGGAAGAATTGGCTTTCTACCTAGTGTCTTTTTCACAAATTGTTCCGGACAAATGTCTGCTTGCAAAGAGAGAATTCGGAGGAGTTCTCTCTTTGCAAGGGGAATACACGCATTAAATTCACTTAGCATTCAAAACTTTCGAATTTTGAAAAACACAAATTTGCTGATTAAATACGAACAACCGTTTAACTGAAGTGAAACTTGTTTTCCCCTTGCTATGGATGTCTGCCTAGTTCAGTTCAGCCACAATCCGCTACAGTTCGCCTTTATTATCAGTTCGAAATGGAGTGATTCTATAATACCACCTTTTCCTCTACTTTCTAGAAAAATAATATGCAAATAATTTAGAAAATAAACTTAAATTAATACATGTTCGGCAAATGGGACCATACTATATTGTTTAGAAATGTTAAATAAATAAATAAAATTTGCTAGGTCATATATGATATTAATAAAAAAATATATTTTCTCATGATTATACATACACAGATGAGTCGAAATTCATTTATTGTCCTTCACAAGCCGAACGAGGTATTAACAATTCTATTGGCGAAGTCGACCTTTCTTTGTAGGCTACCATACATATATAGTCATGAGAAAATTTATTTTTCTATTAATATCATATATGTTCTGGCAAAATTTTATTTCATGTAATTATTATTAATTTTAATTCTGCTATGCTACCGCTAGAGAACTTTTAACTATTTTACATTTTTCGGCCTACAAAGAAAGGTCGACTTCGCCGATGGAATTGTTATTACCTCGTACGGCATGTGAAGGACAATAAGTGAATTTCGACTCATCTGTGTATGTATAGTCATGAGAAAATGTTTTTCTATTAATATTAAGAAAGGTGTTTGACCTCAACAAGTTACGATCAATGGAAGCTTTTGACATATTCCAAGAATCTAGAAAAGGTGAATGCATTAATTTCAAAGAGAAAGAAACATTATCCAAACCGTGGCGATCTCTAGTTGACAACCCAATAAGGAAAGAGAACGACATGGACTCGACATAAATATTTTCCTTAATAACGTGTATTTATTTTAATGTTTTCATTTTAAAAATACGTAAATTATTTGAATGTACAACTTTTAAAATACTTAAATTGTTTGTTTTTTCAATATTGTAAATTTAAAGATAGAAATTAGATCCTTTAATTTGTATTTTAATACGTTTTTAACTTCAGGCAGACCTCTGTACTGGGTCCAAAACGTTTCTTTCGATTAAACTAGTGCTGAAAAGTGTGTAAATGTAGTGTGATTGAGAAACTTAATGCATGGATGAGATACAGGCTTAATATATTAAAAAGTTGATCAGTTGAATTTAAAACTTTGAATTCTATTTGGTGTCCAAAATACACCATCAATCTGGATTAAAATGCTTGGTTTACATCAACAATGGCAGTTATCAAAGCTTAAATGCTAAAAAGCGCGGCAGTATAGGGTTCTTCACTGCCAAGGTTCCAGAGGGAATGCTGTGACTATTCTGTGCGATAAACGGAAAGCTGTATTTTAATATTTAACCGATTCAGCTCAAAAAACTTCTCTGGACAGTTTCGAAATGTAGTCTCTCTCTTCAAACTCAACAATAGGCTACCATATATTTATAGCACGTAGGCCTATACCAAACGTTTTACAGTATTTGCTATGTATAGTGTTTTAACTACAGGTATACCTCGCCTTACGTCGGTAATTGGTTCCAGGAAAACGACGTAAGTCGAATTTACCTGTCTCCGAATCTACTTATCACTAGGAAAGCATTTTAAATAATATATGGTTAATAAAAATCTATTTTAAGCTTACAAACAAATAAATTTTAGTTTTTAATATAGTACAAAAAAAGTAATCTAAATTTACGAATGCGTGTACTGTAAATACAGTACATACTTGTATATATTTTAATATGATTTTATGTGCTTTAAACGTTTATCTAGTGATATTACGACTTCAATATTTGTGGCGGACAGACGTAAAGTCGAATAAAATGACTTAAACTTGATTTTTATTTTTCCATATACTTTTTTAACAAGCGA
>NW_019386864.1:0-9751 GCF_000671375.1 Centruroides sculpturatus | reverse complement strand
TTTTTAAATGTCTTAGATTGGGTATTAGTGAAAATGCGTGACTATTCTGTGCGATAAACGGAAAGCTGTATTTTAACATTTTACCGATTCAGCTCAAAAAACTTTCCTGAACAGCTTTGGAATGTAGTCTCTCTCTTCAAACTCAACAATAGGCTACCATATGTTTATAATATGTAAGCCTATACCAAACGTTTTACAATATTTTCTATGTATAGTGTTTTAACTATTTACTAATACAGATTTATAATAAATTTTTAAACTTTGAATTTGAAACGAACAAAATGTATTAATTGTATTCAATTGAAGAAATAGTTACTTTATTTTTCTATTCGGTGTTGCATATTGCATTAATAATTTTTTATTTAATTATTTTAGGTGTGGATAGCAACAGTCATATTTTTCATAATTAGCAGTTTGTCATTTTATTTTATCATCAATCAAAGCAGAAAATTGCACGAAAAGAGAGAAATAAAGTTATACGACATCATATGGGTCTTTTTGGATCACTTACTGATCAAGGTACCGTAATAATTCAATTTAATTTTAATATTTAATGACGTTATAAAATAACTAAACATTTACTTCTTTCGAATCATTTATTTAGGAAATGACATTTTTGAGATGAATAGAAGCAACAGAATAATGATATTTGCATGGCTAATTTCGTCGTTTGTACTAGTATCCAGTTACAGTGGGGCGATTATGTCTTTTATTATTCATGCCGGTCACGAAGAAGTTCCTCATACGTTTGAAGAATTAATTGCATCAATTAAAGAAAACACCTATAGAGCTGGAGCTTTATTTCATACTGGAGTAGGAAAATATGTTGATGTAAGGTTTTAACCATACGCTAATTTAATCTAAATTACTTTGTGATAACAATCTTGTTTCTATAAAAATCAGGGTGTATATTGTTTGGGACATTCAAAGGTATTAATACAACTGATAAAGACTTGCGTATAAAGTCAGACCTAGTAGAATAGTGCATAATAAATTACATTAATAATATAAAATTTATTTTTAAAACATTTTTTAAAACAAATTTTAAAGCGAAGTAAAAACTTTACTAAGCAAATTGATTGTTTTTTAGAAACAAAATTAAACAAACATCACTGTTCTTAGCCATGTATTATNTGTTGTTTATTTTCTTATATCTTCTATATATATAATCGAGATGGATTGATAATAATAATAAGAAGAAGAACCCAAACGGTTAGGAGTTGATAGTTGAAATTTGGTACACAGTTAGGGTACGGCATGGGAATGCACACTAAGAAGAGATTTTTGGAAATCCACTCTCGGGGAGAAGGAGAGGGTTAAGGACAACCCTGAGGAACTCGGATTCTACTGTAGTATTTTATATGAGATATTTTTCGTTTTTGCAGGAATCGAGCATATTTTTCGACCTATCTTATAATTCTCTAATTAGCCACAGAAGAAAGTGGAACCTAATTCTTGCATCCGGTGAAAACGGGTAAAATCGACTATAAGCTAATAATCTTAATCTTCGCTATTGTTACTATTTGCACGAGCAACGGATTGCTTGAAATCAAAAGTTTTCCCCATTTTATTTCATCATTACATAAACAGATCTGTACATGTGCTGTATATATATATATATATAATAAACATGTGGAAATTGAGTCCTTTTTTGACTCCTCTTTGTTAGTTGATGAGCAAAAAAGGGGATCGATGGTCTTAACTGCTAATATAGAGATAATTAAACAATTTAAATAAAACTTTGAAATAATTGATGTGAGTCATTGTTTTACATATTTATTTATCTACGATTCTAGTTTAGCATTTAATCAGAAATACTTATAATAATTTTTTTTAAAATAAATTTAAAGTATATATGATGATAGGATGCTACTGAAACTTCACCGTTACTGTTTGGGATAAAGAAATTATACGAACAAGGAAAAGTCATAAATATTGGACCGAACGACGATGTTTACGAATTACTTTTGAGGAAGAAATTTGCACTTATACATTACGATATAGACGGAATGGCGTACACCAGTGCTTTGGGAATTAATAACTATATACATTCAAAAGAACCTCTTTATTCCCAGTATGAAATATTGGCTATAAGAAAGGGATTTCGATACAAACAACTTTTTAATAAATGGTAGGTTATTAATTAAAGCAATCCTTTCTTTTATTTATTTATTGATAATTACTTTTCATCCTTTAGCATTCGTCGAATAATAGAAGGTGGATTATATACTTATGCAATAAATTATCAAGTAAATAAACTGAGACATACAAAGGTAATTGCAGAAAAAGATACGGATCCCAAACCATTAACAGTGGAAGATTTAATTGGAGCATTTTGTGTTCTTATAATTGGATACGTGTTATCAATTTTAGTGTTTATTTTAGAGCTATTAACAAATGTAAGCAAATTTTCAAAACTATTAACATCAAAAAAGTCTACTTCAGTTTTTCTCAGCGAGTAAGGTGTTGGAGAGTTTCCTAGTTTATTTCATTTAAGATCTAAACATAAATATAAATATTTCAGTATGTTGGAAAACAATTACTAAATCTTGTTTACTTTAAAATTCGTTTCTATCGATAAGAAGAAAAATCGCTTACTAATATTTTAAGTAATGTATTTTTCAGTCAAATTATTACTTTTGTGTGTCTATAAACATTAGAAATATGAAATTAACTTATTGAAAGTTCTTTCTGTAAATTACAATTATTTTTGAAAATAATTCAGAAAGAAAAAATATTTTTTTCAGTAAAATATACAATTGATTCGAAAAGAAGACATTTAACCGCTATGTCAAATCAAAGTTGTATTTTAATGTAGTTAATCAGCTAACATTAAGCTTCGATTCATATATTTTCTAATTTCAAATATTGCAGCTTATATTTAAATAGACAATTTTTTAATATGCATTTCCGAAGATTTAAAATAGTGGTTCTATTTTTCTTTTTTCGTGATATAGAATTATTTTTCAAACTGAAATGATGTAGCATTATTTATATTACTTATTCTTAAAAGTTTAGTCTCGTAGTACAATACTACTATTTTTCTGTATAGTCAAAGTGTCGAATAACTTAACTCTTATTCTGAACGTAAATACTCATAGTTATTAAAGGATCTGAAAATATTGTATATGTCATATATCGTTAAGTGATATATAATAGAACGCGTTTAATAATAATCCCTTTTTTAAAGTTCAATTTAATTTAGACATTAATTCATAAATTAAAAATTTTGAAGTTATAATAATCTGTATTTGTAATGCTTTTATTTTATTTTCTTAATAAAATATATCAGAAATATATNCTATAGTAAGGTAACATTCCAATAGACAATATGCAAAGCTTTTTTTTCAGTTTACAGCAGTATTTATTACACAAAATTTAAGTAAAGATTAACATGCCGATCTTGCCCCGGTCTTCCCTATAGTGAAAGTCTCCAATAACTGAACTCTTATTCTGAACGTAAATACTCATAATTATTAAAGGATCTGAAAATATTGAATATGTCATATATCGTTAAGTGATATATAATAGAACGCGTTTAATAATAATCTCTCTTTTAAAGTTCAATTTAATTTAGACATTAATTCATAAATTAAAAATTTTGAAGTTATACTACTATTTATCTGTATAGTCAAAGTCTCGAATAACTTAACTCTTATTCTGAACGTAAATACTCATAATTATTAAAGGATCTGAAAATATTGAATATGTCATATATCGTTAAGTGATATATAATATAACTCGTTTAATAATAACCCCTCTTTTAAAGTTCAATTCAATTTAGACATTAATTGATAAATTAAAAATTTTGAAATTATAATAATCTGTATTTGTAATGTTTTTATTCAATTTTGTTAATAAAATATATCAGAAATATATAGTATCAATTCTGCACAATGAAAATAGATTGTCATTAAAGAGATAAATCAATGAACTATTTGAATTCATATTCATTGAAATATATAGATATTGTTTAAAATATTTACTATTTTAAATATAATATCAATAGAATGTTCAAAATAATTAGTTTCTTCTCAATAAAATAATTTGTAAATTAAATTAAATTTTGTCTGATAGAATTGAAATTACAGTGATATTTTACTGATAAGAAGTTAATTAAATGCCTTAATTTAGACACATTCAAAATCTCTGTAGTATAAAACGATGGTTATAAATTTAACAACACAATAGAATTAAAGTATTTAATATCTGAAATTATATATCTTTCTTATTCGTATTACCGTAAATATATTAAATATACCATAAAATGTACTTATTAAAAGGTAATAAAAGTTAAAAAATATTATAAGCAACTATTGTCTATTGATTTTAATGAAGGAATAAACATAAATAATGAATTTTTCTGATTAATAATAATTAAAAATGTTTTCGAACATTTTTTATACATCGTATAAAGGGTATTTTCGGAAGGCAAAGTTTCGGAAGTATTCTCAGAATGAGGGATTTTTACAGGAAAAATTTATATATAGGCCTACAGTTTTAAAAGTTACTGCTAGATGGCAGTTAGATACTGTACGGAGTAAATCATTCGCCGCATGGGTTTCAAAATTCTCAGGAAGGACAATGTCTATGTAATGTTTTGGAAATATGAAGCCTATTTTTCATTACATGGAGAACTAAACACATTACTGCGGCATATGAACACATGCCATCCACGTGCGTGCACATCGGAATCCCTTCATTCACCATAAGTGATAGTTTGGAATGACTTCTCTGCCTCTTATAGAGTGGGACCTTTTTCTTTGAAGAGCTTTGCCAAGAACGGGCTGAAACGCTACCATAGTCAAAGCGCAGCGTTGTTTGAAACTGTTGCGTGTGCAAATCGTGTCATGTTTGCAATAAAGATAAGAGCTACCAACAGGTTACAGTTATGTCGAATGCGGCACCAACTGGCTTCTCCAGTAAAAAATTTCTGATGAAAACATTTAGTAAAAATAGGTAAAGAGTTATCAATAAGCACTTCAAGATCCCCTGGCCTCCATGTTCTTCAGATTTGACATCAGTAGATTTCTACTTATGGGGTATTTAAAATCTACAGTATATCAATTAGGCCCTTTCACATTGTCGGAAATGAAATATGCTATTAGGAATGAAGTGAGTTCCATCTATCCGAATGGGCTATACTCAGTACTTGAAGACGATGTTACTCGCCTTAGTTGTGTCATACACTATAATGTCAAATAAACTTTATAATATTTTTACCAAGATAAGTTTTGATAACCAAATCGAAGACAAGTCTGCCCAACAGGGATCACCATTTATTTTTCATTCCAGACTATACACATAAATATTCCTCTTGGGCTGTGGAGTCGTGTAAAAATCTACCGACTCCGACTCCGACTTCAACCAGGGGCAGACTTGTTACCAAGATAGACCCGGAAATTCTGATGTCATCACGGGACATCAGAATAAAATATTTAATAAATATAGCTTCATTAAACATAGAACCTAGTAACGTTTAATCCAAAGCTAAAAGATTCCTCTTAGCAATGACACAGTCAATATCCTAATTAGTATTCAATAATTATTTCTTTCCCGGCTGTTGTATATAACAAAGGGAAAGTGTAGCGATCGGTGATAAAATGACCCCTTCCAAATTTTTGCATTTTTGGATTCAGGACATCTTGAAATGTCGAGATATGCAAAAGATTCGGTTTTTTTCTGTATCGATTTTGTTCACTCTGTTTGAAGCCTAGTAACTTCTGTGGTTTTTCAGTCGGAGTCATATGGTTTAACACAAGCGTTATTATTAAGCTTCAAAAGTGGTTAAACTAAATCGTGTCTTCATACACATTCTAACATCTTAGGCGAGAACATCTTAACGGCTTTTACTGTACTATTATAAAGTGACAAAAAGCTTAATTTTGAGGGTAGAAACGAGTTTTATTTTAAAAAAAAAAAAAATTGTAAACGCTAATAACGTTTAAAATATTCATTAAGTTCGACCACACTGGAAATGTGACACATGACCCCTTCTATGTCTCCATCCTGTCGACCTTTAATTAAGAACCAAAATTTAATAGCATTAATGCCCCTTTATACAGAAGATACAGTTTCAAATTTCGTTTTTTAAACTTTACCCATTCTGAGATATTGTTTAACATCTCTGAACAGAGAGTAAATAAATTAAACGAATTAGACGCAAGCACGCGCGCTCGAATGTTTTCCATTTAATTCACATTTTTGGGGGGTTCGGGAAGTCTCCAAACGTGTAGATTTGCAAAAAACTTGGAGTGACACGACTCCAATACTTTTCCGCTTTATTTACATAACAAGTTGGGAAGTAAAAAAGAGTCGGAGTCGGAGGATTTTCTGACAACTTAGATTCCGACTCTACAGCCCTGGTTAACATTATTAAATTATTTCGTACTTGTAATTCTTCTATTATTCTTCTACATTTAAAAAGGTTTATCGCACCGAGTGACAAATCTAACTCATTTAAACAAATGTTCAAATTGTGTACAGTAGACGAATAAAGAACCCTTCCATAAAATAATCATTGTAGTTGTGTAAATAAAATACTATAATATAACAAACATTAAAACGAAAACAATATAAAATGTTTGGTTATTTTAGCCTGCCATTGTCACGTTTATCGCGATACTCGGACGGTACTAAAAATCACAATCGCTTTGGTTATGTAGACATTAATTGAAAATATATCTTAAAAAGTTTAAGATATCGTATTTTTTCCTAATGGATGCTCTAAGAAACTATTATTCGCAGCCGAATATGAAGCGGTAATCTGCCAACCAATCAAATTTTGCGAAAAATGGATCATATATTTAAACCACTTAAAACATATTTAAAGCTCGCCGGTAACTTTGTATTATACAATTTTCCCATTCGAATGCCATCGAACCGCTTGTCCGATAGAAAGGAGACTGTTACGGAAGGAGGTCGAAGTAATTAGACTAAAAGTAGTCGTTGACCTCCTCCCGGAAGTCAACGACTACTAATTAACAATGGTCAACGACTATTAATTAATACTGGTCTACTATTAATAATTGAAAAGTGATCTGTGTTGGATAGGTTGTGATGGCCACGTACATGATCGAAGTTGTTAACCTTAATGTCCGAAAGACTTTATATTATTTGTTTAAATAAAAAAAAAAATTTGTAAAAATGCGATAATAGTTACCTTTATGTGATAATAATGTGTTTATATTTTTGCAACAAACTGTAAAAACTACGTGAAAAATACGTTTTCGTAAATATTGCTTTTATAGAAAAATTATCGGGCTGAAATTTGAAAGAATTGTAGACCTATAAATTCCGGTTTATGTCACTTGTCTATCTGTGTGGCTGTCTATTCGTCCTTCCTTAATCCCGAGAAAAGTGTTAGATAGACAAAAGTCGAGACCACAGATGTGCTTAGGAGCAGGAGGCCCAAATTAACTATATATGAACTTCCGATGCAAACCAGAAGTCACGTTACTTCAATTCAAACTTTTTCCCTGAACGGAGTTAGATAGATATCCGGCACGACTCTATCGCTAACAGGAAAACTATGAAGTACAGGAGCAAGACACCACTGAAGGAAATTTTTTAAAATTCTTTTCGCCCTGTAGCACTAAGAGTGCTTGATTTTAGCAATCCCATTATGGGCTCAGCTATTCGACACACCACTAAAGAAATTTAGAACATTTTGACGAAAAGTTGCAGCCTGGCATTGTAATGCCAGGCTGCAACTTTTCGTCAAAATGTTGCAGCCTGGCATTATTAATATAATGCCAGGCTGAAACATTTTGCAGCCTGGCATTATATTCACATGATGTCACAATAAATAATCGCGCGATAGAATTATTAGTTTGGGTTATTTGGTTAGGGCAACGAGACATGCGAGAGATATTTCGAGGGGAATGCATTCCGGGAAAACTTTTACGGGAAGCTGGACTCTATTTAGGTGTTACTAACGTGAAGAAAACCCAGAAAACTCCAGGCCATTCGCCATGTCCGAACCCTCGACTAACTAACTAATTGAGTTCGATGGTTTTATGCACTCTTCTACTGGAGGGCGCTTATTAGAATTCAGAAAGTACCGTTTTAAAAATGAAAAAAATAGTCGAGTTGTTAGAAATGGAAAATTAAGCTTTTATAGACTTTTCACAGGATAACACTTTCGATTTCATGCAGTCGACATTACCAGGAAACGACTTCAAATAAGACAAATTCGTATTACTGGAGTTTTCTTTATTATTACCGGTATTTTACAATTTTTTCTTGCGATTTAAATTTAAGAAAACGTAATTGCTAATTTATAGTGATGAAACGAATAGTATATTCGGCCAGGAGCGTGGCCGAATAGCTGAATATTCCTCCAAACTATTCGGCTTGATTAACGCAGGTACGAAAATTATGGCAAGGATCGCGCACCCTGCTCTCTATTGGCCCGCTGTCACTACGCTTCGCCAATCGCGTTAATTCTTGACGGTTGTAGCAGACAGACACGAGCGTCATGGCAGTATGTGATAAGTGATGATATTAAATGTGGATAACAATGAATTGACCTACACGTGTAAATAATGGAAAAAGAACAGAGAAGGACCGCGAAGTGAAAATGTGAAAATAAATATGAAATTGAGTTGATAACATAATCGAACAAGTCGAGGCAACTTATTGGCGCGAAATTCGTGGCCTCAATGCGAAATAATTATTCTCGTAGATTTCGGAAAGCTAAATACTTGCAATTAAAGTCACTTAGCGTGTACTGTACGTGCCGTTCCGGCTACCAAGCTGTCTGGAATATCAGTTATGATAAATAATTTTGTGCAATGAAACAAAAAAGTTAATTTAATTTTCGAGTTTATAATAAGAGATGATTTCATAAAAACGCTTTACAGATCATTAATTATTATTTTTTTACATTTTATGACCTAAGCTTCGATTTAGTGTGCCCACGCAATAAAAATTTTCATACCAATTTTTTACCCTTTTTCACCCTTTAGAGTTGAATTTCGTAAAATCTTATCTTAGCACGCCTAAACTTTACAAAAAGAACACACTCTGAAATTTTTAACTTTCTAGCACCAGTAGTTTTGGCTCTGCGTTAATTATCCTATCAGGATATGTTATTTTATATACGAGTATAGACATGACTAAACTATATAATAAGTAGTTAATAGTAATTAATAATAAGTAGGTAGTTTTCATTTGATTTCTTACCTTTTTTTGACCACTTAAAAAAATAACTTAGTTACATTACTTTTCCTTTGATCTTTTACTTAAATAAGAAGAAAATTGCGCTATCTCGAACTTGAAATGTATGTTCAGCATTAGTAAAAGTGCCAAAATAAAAACACAATAAAGTGCAAAATAGTGCAATAAAAAAACAGTAAATTAACTAATTTACTGTGTTTTTATTATTTCTTACTCCAGGTTTTAAGTATTCGGTTTTATGCCGAATAGCGAATAGTAACCGAATATTCGTTGCATCTTTAATAATTTACAGCATTCGATTTGCTCACTTACAGGCAGCGCCATCTGTTGGGATACTACGTGTAAATCAGCAAATAAAACGTTTCACGTTTTCTCAACTTTTTTGCCAGTAGATGGCGCTGCATGTAACCAGCAAATCGAATAGCGGTAGAAATTAATTTACAGAAATCCAACAGATATTTTGGAGTGAAATTATCTAAGTTAGCGTTATAAACGTAAAACAAGCATTGAATAAGGATTTTATACTTTATTGTGTTTCATTATTGTAAAATAACACCAAAAATGTTTGTAA
>NW_019386863.1:0-23642 GCF_000671375.1 Centruroides sculpturatus | reverse complement strand
ATTTAATTAAAGCTTTTACATAGTCCAAAACATTGTTATATCGTTTGGCAGTTTATGAGACATATTTTTCGATTTTTTTTTTATTGAAATGGAATTTGAAATTCCAGGTTGTTTCATTCTGCGTTGGAAAAAACATGAATATGATCCACGCTTCAGAACAATGTATATTGTATAATTTTCTTTCAACAAACATTATACATAAAATATTTTAGTATTTTTTCGTCATGATATGCATTGTTGTATATTACCTAAATTTATATTAAAAAAAATTGTTTTGTTTAAGAAGTGTTTCGCATTACGAGTAAGATTGTCTACTAAAAGGAATTATGCTTGTTAAACGAGGCTTTACTGTATTTGCTTTTTTTGCGCATAGATTTATATTCATTAAAAATGTTGTATATTCGTTTGTTTACCATGACCGTGATCGTAATGATGATGGTCCCTACTGTATAATACGTATCTACAGCGGTGTTAAATCCGAATAAAAATTGTTTACTCTTGTAATATCTTATTGTAAGTTGGAAATTGTAAAGAAAAATACATGGACTTTAAAGTGAGTGGGTAAACATTTACTATAACTAGTATACATTACATATATAGGGGAGACCGGGGCAACTTCGGCATGCGGGGCAAGTTTGTCAAGCGCTTTTTTTTAAAAACAAATTAAAAGGAGACTTTGGTTATAGGTTAGGCAGTTGAGTTTTATTGGTGGCTTGTTGAGTGTAGTGTTTTTATTGTTCTCCAACAAGCGTAGTTGAATTATCAAGCAAATTTTCATTTTCGTTCAATTCCATATAATATTTTTTTTCCATTTATATTGAATTGGCAGGTTTTGTTATAATTCCATGATAACGAAAGTTACTTTTCCTGTTAGAAGGATGTAACTTCAACTTATTCACGTGGCCAGATCGTGGCTTGGCATTCTGTTCTCAGGGTTGTACTTAATGTTTCGAAATCATGACTAGCGGGGTAAGATCGGCAACATAAAGCCACATTAGAAGCAAAGGATAAAAATCAAACAGATGATAAATGAAAACATGTTTGCATTTGTTATTCATGTATATATGTCTTTGAACTTGCATTTCGTTGTAATAATATTAAATGGGTGTTGGATTTGTATTTCTTTGTTTTAATAGTGAATTCCAACTTATACATTGTTAATAACATAATTTTATATACGTGCCTATCTTGCCCCATTACTGTTGCCCCTATACCAGGGGCAACTTTAATAAAAATAATTAAAATAATTACAACTTTACAAAAAGAGAGAAGTTGCCGATCTTGCCCCTATACCCGGGGCAACTTCGTCAATTTCTCTCTTCTTGTAAAGTTGTAATTATTTTAATTATTTTTATTTCCAAACTGATTTTAACCAGTTCTATAGTAAGGTAACATTCCAATAGACAATATGCAAAGCTTTTTTTTCAGTTTACAGCAGTATTTATTACACTAAATTTAAGTAAAGCTTAACATGCCTATCTTGCCCCGATCTCCCCTATATTTTATAATATTTTGGCATAAATGAACGCCTTTTACAAAGAACAGTTCACCTTTTTACTAGCACAAAATTATTATTAAAAATTTTTTATGTGAATTAATATAAAATTCTTCGAAATAGCTATGCAAAATGTTAAACTAAAAAATGCATCAATTTTCTGTTCGTCATACTTGATATGTAAATAAGCATACAGCGGAAATTCGTACAAGGTCTACTCTACTTTCTATAAAATTTCAGTAGGTTATCGTTATATAAGCTAACAGCAGCACATATAATAAATTAAGATTGAATACAAAATTCTTCTTAATTGTAACAAAAGTTGCTCACGCAGAAAAAATCAACAAGTACTACACTCCACTAATTCAACAAATAAGGCAACTTTGAAAGATTGATAAGGTACCTGTTGACCTCTCTTTTACTTGTGTTATAACACATATACCAGCCAAAAGTGTAGAAACAGAAAACCTTAATAAAAGCACCAAAGAAAAACTACAATATTGAACAAATGTCACATTATTAAAAAGGTTTTGACATATATAGCAAGAATACAAAAGCTAAATATAACACTTGTTTGAGTATCAATGCAACTACTTCAATCTTGCAGGGCACTTTACACCAGCATTACGCGAGCATGGCAACTGCAACATAAAATATAAAATGCAACATAAAACAACATAAAATATAAAACAATGATGACATAAACTATAAAAACAATTTATTGTTTTACATATATAAGACTATTATAAACGTAAATTTACTACTAATTTATTATGGAATATTTTTACACAATATGGAATATTAGCTATAATTGTTGCCAGGGCATAGCCCAGGCTACTAAAGATATTATTTACACTTATTGTCCGAGTTTTTAAAAAAGATTCCCACGTTATATTTTTATGCTTTTGGCATAAAAATGAGCAGACTAGCCTTGTCGTGTGCGTAAATTATGAATTCAGAAATATCTGTAACTCTCAGAAAAAATACATTTAAAAAACTAAAGTTTCGACTTTCGCATGTTTGACGCTTAATAAGAAAAAATCATTAAGAAAACAATAAAAAAAAACATAATAAGAAAAACGAATAAGAAAAATCATAAAGAAAAATATTAAAACACTAGCAGGTAGGCCCGGCGTTGCTCGGGCAAAAGTAACGATAACTGAGATAAAGATTATTACGTTACAGTCAACCTTACCTGTTTTCACAGAATGCAAGAATTGGGTTTCCTTGTTTCCGGACTAATTAGAAAATTTTAGATGGTTTTAAAAATATATTCGATTTTCCGCTCAAAACGAAATAACTGCATCTGCGCCTGTAAATCTTGCTCGTCGCTTTCTCTTAACAATTCCGTTGTTACTTAAAACTTCCATTGTTACCTAAAACTTTCATTGTTGATGGAAGTGTTAAGCCTTAATGCTGTCTTTCTATTCCCTGGGGGGAATTTCGAAAAATTCCTTCTTAGTGTGCGTTCTCGTGACGTACCATAACTGTGTATCAAATTTCAACTTTCAACTCCTAACCGTTTGGGCTCTGCGCTTATTATTATTATTATCAACCCGTCTCGATTATATATTAGATTCTACATTAAGAAAAAATTATTTTGATATTTTTTCATGCTGTTTTCTGTAATATTCAGGCACGTGGTGGCTTGATACCATTATATAATTTCGTGAATTTCATTTTAACTATAGAAAGTTATCTTAGTTCTGAGAGAAAAAAACTAAATTTACGTTCTTGCTCCCTACTAGATGGCACCACGTCTTCTAGCTCTTTAATTGCCTAGCACTGGTAAGGGGAAGCTTCTGGAAAAATGCGGCCTTTGTCATTTGTTTAGAAATAAACTTTTTGATTTCATTTCTCTACTAAAATACGGTAGATTTCGTTTCAATTTCGCCAGCACTGACCTGAAACAGTCATATTTTCAGGCCAAATTTCAGGGAATGGAAACCAAACTAATAAACTAGTACATAATTTAATCGCTGAATTGGAACAGTTACAGAAAAGGAATTTAGCAATTTTTGATATAGTTTAGAGATCGTTCAAACTATGTAAACACTACTAATGTCGTGTAGGCATGACGATAGGCGGAGACAAAACTTTTTGTTTCTTGCTCGGTCGACTCTACTTTCTATAAATTTCAATAAATTATTGTTAGTAAACTAACAGTAGTGTGGAGCTCCGGAAGTGGACCGAAAATTCATGCACAATTTCTTTTTTAATTTTGTATAACATAATTTTTAATAATAATAATTTGACATCGTAAAAATAAACCATAAAATAAGAAAAAAAGGGAAAATGAAAAATAAGTATTTCATGTTTATAAAAGGACATGTCTGCAGAAATTCAAAGAAAGATGTACTTCACAATTTAAAAGAATATATGAATGTAAGTCTTAAGATCGAGCATCTTCGATAGGGATCGAATGGTCAGTCTGGGTTCTGATCTTGTTACGTTTCGTAACGAGTGAAAACCAATCGGAAAGCGGGAATAAATCGACATCGACCTATCGAAATGTTCGATCTGAGACTCAAAAATAACTTATAATTATCGTGCAAATTCAAGGACAACGCGCTCGATATTCTGTTCTGGTTTCTTGTCTCTTTGTTTCTCGATTTTACAACTGGGTGTTTCTGTAAGGTTCTGCAGTTGGATTTCACCTCCTTGGAGTATCACTCACTCCCGTGGAATTGTGCACCAATCCCAGAATCGTCCCGTCTACCAGAATTTTTCTTTTGGAACTAACAAGTGCGCCCCAGGGGCCGTCGACTACCGCGAACTTACCTTTTGCACCTTCGTCATTGAGAAAAGGGACTCAGAAGGTTTGACTTCCTTCGCCTGATAAAGGTGTACTGTATTGTTGTTGTAAGAACATTTTGTTATATAAACAGCTTACAATATGAATAGCCTGTCTCTGAGAATTTATTCCACTCCCACACCATAGTCGTGACCGCGCGACAATTTTCGCTAACGCATTCAGTCGGCAAACCTCACAGTAGCATATATAATGTATTAAGTTTGCATTCACTATTATTTAATATTATATACCAGTCGGTAATTTTAAACTTTCACAGTGAAACTTTCACTGTCATAGCTGCGGATGACAGGCCGAGTTAAAGGGTTTGTAGCTCAAGTACGTGAAATTAATCCTAACATACGATGAGATCATTGTCTTATTCGCAGCGAAACCATTGTTGCTATATTTTTGCCACCTCCTCTAAAAGTTGTGCTGGACGAAGTAGTGAAAGTCGTAAACCTTGTCAAATCGCGACCCCTAAATTTACGGCTATTTTCCGTTTTGTGTCAGGAAATAAAATCAAAACACACTAAGGCAAGTAACACACATAAAAGTAAACTAAAATTTACTTTTATTTTAATGATTATCAAGACGTATGATATTACAACTTTAGACATACAATCATATAAAGATATAACTGTTGCAAACTATATTAAAAACTGACCATGTTCGCAGATTACTATCATGCCTTCTCGTTATAGAATAATGAAAACTTCATAAAATTCACAAAACTTCTAGACTTTCAAATTTCAATTTACATGATTATACAATCTTCTCTACATTTAACAGACAATTAAGTGCATTATACTTCAATTGTATTATTGTTAAAATACTTTTTTATTTATTACATTTTTATTTATTGCTATTGCCAAATCTCCCTGATTGATTTTCAGCGTATATCGTAGAATGCGACATCAATTTTACTTTTTCGGCTATTATAACATCGCACAGAGTACATTCTCGGCTGTTATAATATTGTAATCGTGTCATACAATAAACCACCGGATTTTTTATATCTTGATTCGTGAAACCTCAAAACTCAAATGTATCAAAAAGCTGATACTGTATGTATATGTGTTAAATACCGTATGTATTCGAACAGGTAACGTTAAATATTTTTAGATAACATAGATTAAAATGCAAAATTTTACACAGTAGCTTGTATACAAGAAATATTGATGTTATTAAATTTCTAAGTTTAATAGTCGAAAAAAAGTAGAGAAAGAATCATGCATTACATTTCTAATAGAGCCCGATTTAATCAAAATTTTGCACATTATTGGCATTTATAATATATCTATAAACCTAGTTCAACTCTAAAAATTTAATTTTTTGCATACTTATAAAAATTAAAAATAAAAAAGTCATTTTTCATATAAAATATCATAACATATGTTTTCTACATGTGTTTAACTTTGGACTAATGTGTATTATTTTTCTGAAACAAAGTATTTTTCACTGTGAAATTTTATCAACTCGTTTAATTTTGTAACCACTCCTGCAAAAAATCAGGCATATATATGAAAGATTGTATAATTTTCAATATCGTATATTTAAACATATGAATACTACACCTTTAGTAGAGGAAGTGCAGCATGGTGACTTGTTAAGCTTACAAAAAGAATTCAAATTTGATACAAGTGTAAACTGACCATCGAAAATTGACGCAGAAAATTTTTATAAAACACTACACAAGTGTTCTACACAATAATTGTCGATAGTAATCAACCGCAAAATTTATTTTAATTTTTAATATGTAAAAAAATATGTAATTTCTGACAAATTTCAGTGTAAATACGATTTGTAATAATTTTTGTGTTTTGACACATCTACAAGATCGAGTAAAATGTTATATATTTCCATATATGTATATGGGTCAAATTATGTCTTTCTTTTTGGTTGTTTAATAAAACTGTGAGTGAGTGAATAAAAAGTATTAAATGTAACGTGTTTTTGGGTAACTTGCTCTCCAAGAATAGCTTTACACCATGTTGCAAACTACAATATATGATGGAATTGTTTTTATGATTTACCACTGTTTTTACACTTATCCCTGCAAACAATGCTTTAAAAGCTGCCAACCCTAACATACTTTTTTCAACTTTCAGTTGTTTACAAAATACTGGAGCTATTAATAACAGAATTAATTTATTCAGATGTAACATTGCCGTATGCAGAGACTGCATTACAGGATTTTTGTTTGCTCATTACTCCAGTTACTTGTACTACCGAAGAAAAAATCGAATACAATGCACTCACCACCTGCAAAGGTTAACAATATATATACTCTGTAGCAATAAAGATCGAATAAATTGACTTACCCGAATCAAAAAGTTTTTTCGAACGTAAAAGAAGTCGCCAATAGAAACTCCAATGTTAGTTTTTCCGTATCTTTTCATGAAACAAGTCATCTGAAAATATTCAGAAAATGATTAGACATTTAAAATTTATAAATAAGTACATTTCTTTACAAAATCTGGTATAATAGGTGATAAATACTTAGATTAAGTATATGTCTCTTCAATCCGAATGATTAACAAACGGTAGACTTTCTTTCAGCTCTGAGGTTAAGTATTCCTTTATTGTAAATTACATATGCATTTCAGGCTTTTATGAGCCCCTCTTCAGTGTAAATTCTCAGATGGTTGAGTATCACTTTTTAAAAATGTATGACATCAACAATGACATTATTACCAACGAAACACATGAATAACAATCGTATATGAGTATAATTCCCAACGGGCTTATTTTTTATTATATTCATCCATGGTCTTACAATTTTTACTTCATATGACTCATTTGTTACAGTTTAAGTCACACCCCTTATTACAGTTTTAAGGAATACTTAACCTCAGAGCTGAAAAAAAGTCTACCGTTTGTTAATCATTCGGTTTGAAGAAACATATACTAAATCTAAGTACATTTCTCTTGTACTTGAACGGAATTTGAAACTATACCTTGAACTTAAATTTAACTGACAAAAAATTCGAAGAGAATCTTTGAATCGAAACGAAATTATCGTAAATCTGAAAAAATATATATTTGTCATTAAATTACCCAATTTTAGAGGAAGTTACCATATAAAATGCTTCAAAGCAAATTGCTGTAATTTCGTTTTATCTAGAAAATAATATGTGAAAACATATCATATTATTTACTACATGGTAAATAAGAACTGAAATAACAATAAAAAATAGTTCTTACCAGAGATGTCAAGTAAGAAAGACCAAAAGAAACCGAAAGACATCCCGTTAAGTATACCATCGAAACTCCGGTTAAAAAAACTCGAATAAAAAAGCTTACATCGAAAAACAGCAAAGCGANCAGAAACGTTGAAAATAGTTCGTTTGACTGGACGTGAACAGGAGACGTTCAGAAATATAATCGGAACCAGGTCCCTAATTAGTCTGAAAACGGGGGACCTAATCCTTGCATTCTGTGAAAACGGGTAAGATTGGCTATAATGTAATTATCTTAATCTTCACTATCGTTACTTTTTTTCAGCGAAGCGGGTCCTTGCAGCTAGATTCTAGATTACTTAGAAAAACACTTTTATATATACATATATATATATATAAACTATATTACATACTGTCGCGCCGGCTCTAAAAAAAGACTAGCACCATGATGCGGAGAGTGGCGAAAAAAAATGTTTTTGAAAAAAAAGCAACACGAAAAATTAGGACGTTCGAGAAAATTTGTGTTTTCTTTTAACGAAATATATAACGTTTTTGTTTTTTTAGTGTATCTAAGTAAAAGTGTTTGTTTCGGTAAACTGTGTTCTAAATTTATATCCCGAGCCCCATAACTCGTAACAATACAAATGTACGAACAAATAAAAACCCAGCGAAGCTAGTCATTAATATAATTTTACTTTTTTCTGTAATTTGTTTATTACGAAAAAGTGCTTAAAGAGAAAATAATAAGTAAAAAACATATCATATTATTTACTACATGGTAAATAAAAACTGAAATAACAATAAAAAATCGTTCTTACCAGAGATGTCAAGTAAGAAAGACCAAAAGAAACCGAAAGACATCCTGTTAAGTATACCATCGAAACTGCGGAAAATACTACTCGAATATGAAAGCTTACATCGAAAAACAGCGAAGCGAAACACAGAAAACACGTTTCGTATGTAAAGTGGGCGTATATCAAAGCGAATAGATATTCCCATTGCTTGTTGTCCTTTTCAAACAGTTCCCAAATTTCTGTGTGCTTTTCGCAAATTTCTTGTAATTCGTGTTTCAGTGATGAGGAAGTTGTAAGAATATGTTCTAATTGTTCAGATAACTTTATAAGTCTCTTCGCTGCGATCGTTGATGTTATAGAAAGTAGAAGAAGGACCGAACATATCTGTCCTACGAATTGCAGATAAAGAAACAAAAAGTATATCGAACAAATCGTTGCTTCGAGTATACTTCCATCATATTTTCTAACTGTTGGAAACATAAGCATCGTTGGCACGTTAGAAACAGATAACAGTAAGACGAATATGCCTACTAAGTAGCATAATACAGGTAATTCCAGTTGTCCCGGCAAATTCTCTTCTCCTTCGTAAGTGCTTTTTAAGTAATGGAGAGAAATCTTTCTTCTCTTTAGTATCGAAAATTGAATAGCGACGTAGATATTAATAATCAGAACTACGACGTGCATTTCTATTCCATATTTACCAAATATGTGAATAGTTCGGTGACAAACGAAATTTTTGTTGAAAATTATAACAAATAGAAACAGTGAGGAAAACCATAAGAATAATTCAGTTATATTCACGAAAAAGCCGTACAATGTTCCTATGAGATTTTGTGACGTTTCATAATTTTGTTCTTCAAAACAAATGCATTTTTCAAACGGTTCGAGTCCAAAGACTTTTGTAACAGATAGTATTGCATGGAAATTATAAGTTGGACAACGATTGCCTTGTGTCCACAAGTGATTTCTGTTATGTCTTTTGCTTAAAGTTTCTATTTTTCGAAAACTGCTGATGAATTTCGAAATGTTGTTACCCATTTTCACTTTCACTAATATTTTATAACCATTTAAATAACACAATTAATTAATTTTATTTGTTTCGGATTTCGTGATTGTTTCTATTCACACAATTAGAATTATTCGTTGTTTTTATGTAACAAGAGTTTGTTTTATACTGTTGTTGTTCTTTTTTTGAAAATTTACTTAAACATCTATTATAATGATGTTTATTCTAAAGTTTATGTCTTCAATATGATATGTTTAATTAATTTCACTTTGGACAATATACAATGTTGATTTTGCTGAACATTTTTGAATTGAGACACTTTCTTCAAATCAGAATGTCTTTCATTCAAACCCAAGGACAATAAATTCTTCTCTAGAAAATGAAAAAATGAAATTAACGTTTTAAGTTAAATAATTGTATGTAAGTTCTTTGAATAAAATCACGAGTTTTTTTAATGAGTAATATTTGTCAATTATGTGTTTTTATCTCAATGCTATATATCGTAAATACGATGTGTTCTGTATGAATTTCTTAAAATTTTCAGTAATAAGCATTCATGCTTTTTAAATATGATTAAACTTTTCTTACTATCTGATTAATTTTTTATAAGTATTCTATTAATACAACAAAGGTACATTACACGGTTGCTGTAGTATATTGAGTATTAATAATTTTCTATCATTTAAATTCATTTAACCGTTATGAAAAATTGGACTAATTTGTCCAGTGAACAAATGAATGTTAAATCAAAACTGATATACAATAACAATTTAAATTTTAACATTGTATTAATATTGGCCTATTTCTGTAAAATACTTTTAGTAGTATAATAATGTCGGTTCTGCCCGAAAAATTTGAAGTCTATAAAATTAAATAAATTTAATCAAAATCAATAGTAAAATTCACTGACTTTAAACAAAAAAAAATAACACTGATGAAATCTCATTGATTTATTTAAAGTGATTTATTACAAATAAGAAAATATAAAAAAAAAGTCAAACAAACTGAATAATATGAGCTTTATACATATTCCTACAATTTCTCATACTTCTGTATACAAATTTAAAATTACTCATCTCACCTAAATCTTCATTCTCTAATTTTTTATTGAATCGATCAGGTAGAGAAACTTGAAATTTATTCAATTCTCTATCCCTAAGAACTACTAATTTTTATCACTAAGCGAGTAAATATTGTTTTAATATAATCAATTGGATATTCGTAATCAATTTTCAACTCGTATAATTTTTTCGTTGGAGTATTTTGAAGTTTACCAATATTGTTTAGTTTTTTAATGTCTCCATTTATATAGGAAAAAATTTATCTATCTATCAATATGTAAAAATTTACTTTGTGGTGTACATATAAATCTACCATGAGGTGTGTCAACATAATCAAGCATGTGTAAGTGCCCACTTCCCTCCTTCCAAATATGAAAAGATCTTTTCTCCCCACCGTATTTCTAATTAGAAAATTAATTTTATTAAAATTTGTGATCAGTATATGTGAAACCACTACTACTATTACAAGCTATAAATATTTGCATTATTATATTAATTGTTAAGAATTAATTACCTTATAAACGTGCACAATCTGGAACTATATTCTGATGTAAGTAATGTACATTTCCATGTCTGGTACAATATCGATCTTGTAANTAGCACCATATAAGGAAATTTATAAAGATCTTTTAACTAGAAGCAAGCAATCTAAAATTACATACACTTTTTGCAAAAGGTAAAGCATGAATCTGAAAATAATGCAGAAAAATGCTCAAAGGATAAGGATAACTTGCCAAAAATAAAACGCTCTCGGTCAATAGTGCTTTTAGTGGTGACAAAGAAAACATTGTTTAATTTATATTACCATAATATGTATCACATAAGAAAATTTTAATGAAGATATTTATCTTAATTATGAAAATACAGTAGCACGTTTTTTAATTTCTGGAACCTAACCCTCCTTTTCGTACTAGTTCTTTGTTTCGCATAACACGGATTCACATAACACGGCAATTTTTTGGAACGTAACTACCGTGTTATACAAGGGTTACCTGTATTTCATAGCTAAAGAACCAAAGATAATTGGTGTAGAATATGACAGTGATTTGATTTACCAATAATGAGTTATAAACCTAAAATATAACCGTATGTCATTTTGTCCATATTTCCCCTACATTTCACACTGCTGTAGTATATTTGGTACTAATAATTTTATATCATTTAAATATATTTAAACGTAATCGAAAACAGTACTAATTTTTCAAGTGGTCAAATAAATTTTAAATTAAAACTGATATACAATGACGGTTTAAATTTCAACATTGTATTTATTTTGGCCTATTTTTGCAAAATACTTTTTTACAGCAATGTTAAATCGCAATAAAATACATTTACTTTTATGTTATTTAAATGTGAGTAGAAAATTGTAATGACAAGTTTAGTAGACTTAGAATTGACAAAGCGCAATCGTTTTATAACCTCAACTCACTATACAGATAAAGAATAGAAAAAACGTCAGAATTATTAACTAATATCAAATTTTTTATTAAGAATCTATTGTAAATTGAAAATTTTACATGCATGAAAAATAGTCATGCGTGCGTTCTCGAAATATGAATTAAATCGTACTAATACTCATTCATCAAATGAAATACGTGTTGTAAATGTAATGATTTTAAATTATTTTGCTATGAAAAAATTTTAATACTTACGAAGATAATGCATGATTCATAGCTAAAAACAGATATTTGCACGTATTGTAATTGAGGATCGATTAGTCAAGGAAAACAATATGAAAATAGAACTTACACAAAACAATAACTGTATAGATTTCAATAAAGGGACTGAATACGTTTTCAATGTCACGTTATACGCATTCTTAATACATTATAATTAATAATATTTGCATTTATCGTGCACTCGTAAACAATGATCATGTTTACTTTTATTCTGATTTCCTTTATTTTTCGGAATACCATTACATTCCATGAGTATCTCTTTATACCATTTGTAAAGTAAACAAGAACAGATAGCATTGAATTATAATTTATAACAGAAACACTCGCAATACTTTGATCGATAAACACTTTAATGCCAGGTGAACCTTTGTTTAACGAATTACTTGGTAAGAATATAATTTCTGATATCTAAATTATTCTGCAAAGTATTCTTATCTCATTCATAAATTTTAAATAAGTAGGCTTCTGTTACGAAAGAAAGTTTATATTTCGTGTAAAAATATTATTAAAAATTCTTCTGTGAATTGTTATAATATTCTTCGAAACAGACGTTTTCGATGTTAAACATAGAAATCAATTATTTATTATACTGTACATTAATTCTAAAATATTGTATATTAGGACGGTTTAGCGAGTAACTAACAAACAGTGTGCAAAAACTGTTATTATAAAAAAGTAAATAATTGCTAAAATTTAAAATAGTTTAGTTTTATATTTTTATTTTGTAATTATCAATTATATGAATTTTGAATACATGAGCGCGTGCGTGTGTGTTTCTTAGTGTATATTCTTCACTATACTTCAAAACTAGATAAATTTAATAATTTGGCAGGGTAATTTTAAGTGCAAAATAAAGTTTGAAGAAAATTAACCTTAAAAAAACTGGTTTTTTTTCTTCATTCGGCTGAATTATTATAGTAATTTCAAATTTCATGTCATTTGTATTCAAATACCTATAACATGCGAATTTGGTTTATTATTCTGTTGTTTAATAAAATTGTTAATATACAGATAAAAATTATTCCATGTGATATTTTAAGGAATCGCGTGTCTGATACATTGCCTTGCCCTAATTTCTCAACTTAATTTATGTGGTGAGTTTGATTTAAAGTTTATCTTTCGGAATTTTCTACATTTCGAGTGGAGATCCCAGAAACAAAACCTTCAGAAATTGCTAACTCTACCTCTAGTAGTTGTTTATACAGTTTTCGAATTATAAAAACACAGATTAATTTAGTTAGCAGTAGCATTATTGAATGTAGAGACTGCGTTACATGATTTATGTTTTGTCATCACGCCAGTTACTTGTACCATCGAAGAGAAAATCGAATATAATGCACTCGCCATCTGTAAGGGTCAACAATGTGTTCACTGTATAGTGGTAAAGCTTATATAAATTAACTTACCCGAATTAACAAATTTTTTCGAATGTAAAAAAAGTCTGCAATAGAAACTCCCATCTTAGGGTTTCCGTATTTTTTCATGAAACAAGTTACCTGAAAATATTTAAAAAATAATTACACAATTGGAATTTATAATTGAATAAGTACATTTTACTTGTACAAAACCTTGAACTTGAATTCAACTGACAAAACATTCGAAGAAAATCTTTGAATAGAAACGAAATTATCGTAGATCTGAAAAATGAATAGATTTGTCATTAATTAAGTAGTTAATAAAAATATATTAATGCTTTTTTATTAAATTAATTTAATGATAATATTTTATTAGAGATAATTGATTTATTAAACATTTATTCGTATGTACATATTTTATTTTTAATTAATATAATTATCCCATATTAAAGGTATAACAGAATATACACTTTTTCACAATAAACGTAAGAACATTGTTTTGATAAATAAATTGTTTGTAGTGAGTGATGTTTTGTATCAATAAATACAAATTGGCCTAACTTTTGAGCTTCATAATTCAACTCGTTTTAGACAATTTTTTTTAATAACTGGCATTCAGTACTATATCTCTAGTTCTATACTACACAAAAACTAAGTTGTATACATTGACAAATTTTTAATTAAGCAATCTAAGTGCAGGCCTAAACGCGCATAATTTCTGATATATATACAATAAAATAAAAATCACTACTTTTATGTACAATATAGATGTAGACACAAATTAAAAGTTCAAATCTAAAGAAGATACAATACAGCAGTCGAGTAGAACTAATTTATAAATACATTTTGCTTGAAAAATATTGACGTATTGTATAAATAGCAGGTTTTTGATGACAAACTTTTTTGTATTCCTTTTAAAATCTTTACAAATTTTATTATTGCAGAATAAAAACTAAAAAATAGCAAGATTCAGCTAAAAAGTGAGCTATAGCGTAATAGTTTAAAAGCTGATATATATTGCAATCCAAAGGGCGACATGTTTATAGATGTGCCACTGACTGCAGCAAAAAAGAATATTGCAAATCTATACATATGAACAAACGTTTCGCAACTCTAAGTTACAAAAAACTTTTTATCAGAAACTATTCTGTAAAATAAATATTTTGTTATTTACTACACAGTTATAAGTATTGAAATTTGTCCAAGAAATTTTTGATGAAATACAAACCACACAACTTTAAAATCGCATAAAAATAATCCGTAAAAAAAGAGACCTTACAGTAAACTGCGAATTTGGTAAGTTTTTAATATAGATCGCAACAGTTATATCTTTATATGGTTGTATGTTTAAAGTTATAATATAATACGTCATGGTAATAAGCAAAATAAAAATAAATTCTAGTATACTTTTTTGTATGCAACGGTATTTTAATGCATGCTTTCAAAAGTGAGAGCGAGCACCTAGTGAACATATATGCCTAAATAATTAAAAAACTGGTTTGGTTTTCTATAAATTTATGCCGCTGCGAGACAAAAAAAGACCTTTTTTAATTTTTCTGCTAAAAAACAATTGAAAAATGTCAGAGAATATGTACGATGCCGTTTGGGATTTATGTAGATCGAAGTAATACATTATTTTAACAATGTTATGGCTAAAAAGAACAGTGAAACTCTTCAAAAAGTTACTTTAGTTAATGACTCCAAAAGATGTAATCATAAAAATAATTTTTTGTTGAAATATCAGAAAGTTTCACATCAGCTAATTTAGAGTACTTGAATACTGATCGAAAAATAATTAATAGTGTCATAGAACAGTAAGGGTAGTGAAAGCTAAATGATAAAAAGCTTGTAACTTCCAAAATTGTCACAAGCTCTTTCAAGAAAATTTGTCTATGCTTTGAAAGTTCTTTAAAATTAAAAATATTGCTAAATGGTTTAGTTTCTTATGAGAGTTTGGCTAATAAACCGAGTAGCTGTTGAAGAGTTTTCGTGAGATTGATGCTGCTAATAAAAATGACTGAGTTGAATGAACAATAATTTATACTTAAGTTCGAAATTGAGTAGTTTCTGATTAATTGTTATTTGTGTATTACGTCATAAGAGATCGAGCTATCAGAAATCATTTCTTTAATTTACTTGAATTTTAACTTGATATTAGTCGAGGATTAAAGTGCACCGATAAATAAAAATAATAAATAATGAGAATTATTCTGAAGATAAACAACGTAAGGTGATGAATAACATAACTGTCAATTCTCGCGCACATCGGTTGTTTGATTGGACAAAATCATTCAATTTTCTTAAAATGGCCGATGTCTCATTTTACTGAATGCCGATTTAATTATCTGTCGATATACGCAATTTATTAGCAGAAATTAATTTCGTGTAATACCAGGAAACGTTGGTTATCGATTTTGCTGTAGTTAGTGGATAAGTTGAAGAAAAACCTTGAATATTTATCGCCATCTGCAAATAATGTGTGCACAACCATTGTTCCTAGCCATTATAATATTGAAGTGCGTATTGCACTAATGTTAACTGACTGAAGTATAGAAAAAGATAACATTAATGGTTGAAATTACGTAGAAATGAGAATTCTCAGAACAGAAAAATTACGTTTCTCCCGAACATACGATAATATACGAAACCAAAAAATCCTAGTGTTTGAACTAAGTAAGTATAAATTTATTTTAAATATACGATTTTTTAAAATGTAGGCTTATAATTTGTTAACTTTCGTTATTTATTTATTTATATTTTTATACGTATAGGAAACAAATTAATAGTCGAAATGTTTAGAAAAGGTTACGAAATAACGATTTGTTACACAGATTTGTGATGAAAAAGTTTAATTTTTAAAATATTATTTATTCGAAATAAAAATAGTCTTTATGGGAAAGAGGGAAGTTTTAGCATCCATGAATCCTAAGAAGGGCTGGGGCATTTTTGTAAGCTGTTTTATCAGTGCTCAATCTCTGAAATTACTTCACTCAGCAATCCCACGACCACAGTAAGATTAGACATCTGCATATATAAGTACAAGGTTATCTTCCCTTAGCGAATGTTCCAAAATTAGATCAACTTTCTGGTCTGTTTAATTTTCAAAAAATGTTGGTGCCTGAGGGTGATTATGCCTGCAATAGCATACATTGATGTGTCGAGATGGTTGAGCGGTCAACGTGGCAGCAAACCATTGTGGGAGACCATGATCAAATATGTGGAATTTTTCACGTGGTGGTTGTTCCTTGGGCCACGTGCTTTATTTATTGTGGACCTGACCGAATTCGTAATGCGCAGCTGAAAGAGGCCCATTAGTGCCCACAGGACAGAAGTATTTTTGTAAAACATTGAGAATGTAATAAAAACAAATCGAGGTTTTTGTGCTTTGCTCACTTTTTCTTATAAATTTAATTTATTTTTCTGTTTTTAAATAAAATGCAAAGTAGTTTGAAACATTCTGAAATAGCACATCAATATTTGAGTATAGTGAAATCTGAGATATTTCAGAACAAAGTGAGTTAGATACGATGACATCTTGACATTTTCGGATGNTTAGATACGATGACATCTTGATGTTTTTGGATGAATAGCAGAAAAGTAAATATAAAATAGGCATTTTTGTCCAACGCTTTAGAAAAAGCGTTGGACAAAAATGCCTATTTTATACTTACTTTTTTTTTGATTTTCCAATCAGAAAAATTAACATATTAGAAATAAAAATATGTTTTAAATTTTTTATTTATCACTTCACAATTTAAGAATAAATAATTCAGTCTCAGATATTTAGTGCGAGCTCTTTTTTATTTAATTTTTTGCTCTATGGGCACTAAGAGGCCTCTTATAGCAGGCTTATTATGGGTTCGGTCAGGCCCATAATAGGGTGACCAGAGTAGTGAGGGACAGGGCCCGACATATCCGAACAGACTATTCTAGAAAAATTTTTGGTGTTTCCTTGACCCGTCTGAATTCGATCCTGGGTCCACCAGAGCAGTAGGCTGTAACCTTGTCCGCTCGGCAATCTATCTACTGTCTAGTGCGAGCTGTCGAATAATTTATTGATATTTTTAAAAAGTTGAGCAGACCTTGCAAAATTTTCGGTATATAATTACGTACGTATCACGCATTAACGGAAAGAAAATTGCTGCAAAATTCGCTCGCATTTAGATCCACTTTAGTCGCAATTCTTGTGTGATACGTCTCGATATGCTGACCTGTCCAGAAATACCGAACCGACCGAGCGAGAGACAAAATAGCTTTGTCTCTACGTATACGACATTAGTGTACGTAGTGTTGTCATATTTTCGAAAGATCCCTTGACTACATCAAAAATTGAAAAATTCTTTTTCTGTTCCTTTTCTAATTAAGTGAAAAGTTGTTTCAATTCAGCGATTAAATTATGTATTACTTTATTAGTTCGGTTTTCATTCTTTGAAATTTGACCTGAAAATTCAGTTTACTGGTGGCAAACTTAAACGAAATCTACTGTATTTCAGTATAACAATGATATGAAAAAGTTTATTCTTAGAGATCCCTGCTATAGAAGTGCCGTGTTATACAGGGTTACCTGTAGTATATGTGGTAGAACGCCAGTAGAAAAGAGGACAACAGGTGCATTATCCATCCTCCACAGTTGTTTTATTTCTCCAGTGAGTAGAGTGTAGTACTTGTTGATTTTTTTAGCGTGATCAACTGTTGTTAGTATTTGAGTAAGATTAAGACTTCGGTGAATTTTAAAGTAAATACTCCTGATAAATATAGTATAAATATGATATAATATATATAAGTATGATAAACATTAAAAATTTTCGTTATACTATATTCAAGTTAATGAATATAAATTGGTTAATAACAGTTTTAAATTATTTAATAACATATTAAAATTATAACTATTAATTTAGATGAGATATGGCGCCTTGAGTCTACTTTTAGTACCAAATTACTTAGTTTCTAATCATTAATAACGGCGCAATTATAGCCTGTTGTTTAAATCGATCGATTAGTTGAGTTAATAATTTTATGAATAAAAAATGTTTTTAATTTTGTTATATTAATTAATATTTAATTTCACTTACATCTTTACAACTTTATTGGGCTGCAATTTGAAAAAATTGTAGATTTATAAATTCAAACTGTCATCTAGCTGCGAGGCAGAAAAACTAGAATTACTGTTTTCTAATATAATCGATACCAGTTGATAACAATAATAATAAGCGCAGGGCCCAAGCAATTAAAAGTTGAAAGTCGAATTTTCGTACACTGTTAGACAACGCCATGAAAAAGCACACTAAGAAGAGATTTTTGGAAATTTTACCCAGGGAAAATAAAAAGAAATGTTAAGTTTTACTATGAAGAACTTGGCTTTTATTCTACTATTTGAAACGCAAATCATTTCGTTTTTCGTGGAAAATAGGACATATTTTTGACCAATCTAAAAATTCTCTTATTAGTCTCGGAAGATGGTGAATTAACGTGTTGTTTCCGGTGAAAAGGGAGAGATCGACAATAATGTAATAATGCTAATTTTCGTATAGTTTCATTTTGAGCTTATTGAATAGTATAGGATAGATAAAATAAATAATTGCTTGTTTTTATAACTTTCGTGCACAAAGTCATTATAAATGCTATAAGTTATCATATTAGCATATAAGTTTACATTTATTGAAATAATTATTGAATCATGACAAACAATAGTTTACAGAAAACTATTATTTACACTAGAGTTAAAATATGGAATTAGTTGTGGCAGTTGAGTTTTGGGTTTACTTTTTCTTTAGTGGGTAAAATAAATAAAAATAAACTTTTTTTTTTCATTTTCTAAATAAATAGATAAACTGTATATAGAAAATTAAATTATATTTCGGGATTAGATTTATTATAAAAAAAATTTTACGAAAAAACTTGTGTGCTTTATATATGTATTTGATTTTGTATATTTCGAAGTGCATTTGCACGTTTTTAACGCAGCTGAAAGTTGTAAAAGTTCACAACTGAATAAATTACGAATTAAAAATTTATGTTTGTTTTATAGAATTTTCTTACAAAGTGATTTTAAATTGATTTACATTTATATTTTTTTAACTATACATGATTGCAGTATCTGCACGATACTTTCTTCAGTACATTTTATTTATAATTATAAGAATATGAACTAATTTCACTTTATTTCTTACTTAATTTTGTGATAAAACACTTATTTAGATAATGGCATTAGTAGTGATTCGATGCACTTTGGGGTATACTTTTAAATTTAAGAATGAGAATTTTTATTTTAATTCAAAAATTAAATTATTTTTGAGGAAACAAAAATCATTTGATTTTTAAAACAAAAAAGTTATTTAATTTGATTGTATATACTTTTTCAATCTATATCTATTTATATATATATATAGCCATGTATGTCCTTTTATTTCACTTTTCCGCCAAAACTACACATCGCACATGAATAATGTTTGTATGAGTTAGTAGCCCCAAGTCTCCATTCCTTCATTATGGTGGTTGCGTCTCGATAGCTATTAGGGTGCGGGAGATATGGGGCTGAAAGTGGTTGAAAGTAAAAATTTTTTATTTTGATTTTAAAAATTTTCGAATTCGATCTTAAATTTAAATTGGTACAATTATAGAACGATTGTAAACGTTCCAGAAAATTGATCAAATTGAAAATAGTTTGTTAGACTACACGTAAAAATTCTCTAATTAGACTAGAAATAAGAAACCTAGTTTTTGCATTTTGTGAAAACGGGTAAGATAGGCTATAATGTAATTATGTTAATCTTTACTATTGTTACTTTTTGCCCACAAATAAAAACCCAGCGAAGCGTGTCCTTGCAGCTAGTATATATATAAAAATGGACGTGTTATTTTACTTTTCTGCCTATATTTTCACTTTTCCGCCCTATATTTCACTTTTCCGCCAAAACTACACATTGCACGTGAATGGTGTTCGTATGTGGTAGTAGCCGCAAGTGTCCATTCGTGGAGTATGGTGGTTAAGTTTCGATAGCTATAAGGGTGCGGGAGATATGGGGCTGAAAGTAATTAAAAGTGGTTTTCTATTTCGAATGTTATGTTCGAATTCAATTCAAACAAGCCGTAAACCGTTTTATAATTGAACCGACGATTATAAAACGATTGTAAACGTTCCAGAAACGTTAAAAGTAGTTCGTTTGACTGGACGTAAAAAATCTGTAATTAGTCTGGAAACGGGGGACCTAATTCTTGCATTCTGCGAAAACGGGTAAGATTGGTTATAATGTAATTATCTTAATCTTTACTATCGTTACTTTTTGCCCAACGAAGCGGGTCCTTGCAGCTAGATTCNTTTTAAAATTAACTTCTCAAGAAACTTAAATTATTTATAGTCTTATCTCCTAATTTTGATCTAATTTTTGTACAAAATAATCCAGATCCCGAGAATACCCTTTCTGATTCAACACTTATTGGACGAATGGTCATTAAATTAAAATTAAACAAAAACTATCTCACATAAAATTAATAACGAGATATATTGTTGCTTACACTTACCTGTTTTTTTTTTTTCAATGTCCCTTTAGCCCATTTAAATATCTATAAACACAATATTTTCTACATAGAAATTTATAGTATGGATTTTTCATTTACCGAATTACCGGTAAATTTCAAAAATTTACCGGTAAGTTTACCGAATGTTTTTTTGTCAATTTATCGGTTAACCGGTAAATCGGTAAACCGGTATACAATCCCTACTTATAACACATTCATTGTTATTTAACACTTCGACTGTTAACACTTTCATTATTAATACTTCTTTTATTAATACTTTCATTGTTAACACTTCCCCGAAGGGGAAATGTTAACAATGAAATGTTAACAATGTGTTAAAATAATGAAAATATGTTTATCTTATTATAGAGCGAAAACAAGGTACTGTACAGAAAAGCATATCTAATCTGTGAAGGTTTTCTAAATAGCCTTACTATTAATGATTTACTTCATCCCAATTATCGGGTTAGGAATGCCTCGAAACATGACACAGAGTTTCCGTTGTATCTCTTGCCACGATGTTCACGCTGCATTTTCTATATAATTAAATTTAATTACTTGATAATGTGCCATATTGTTTAAGCAATGATTTAGTACTCTAACAATGAAAAAAACTCAATGGATGGAAGTACTTTATTTTGAGTAATCAACGAAAGCGTTAATAATTGAATCTTATTTATTTTTTCAGATTTGTCAACACTCATATCGTTAAGTATCGCCAAATATCGTTTGTGTATTTAAATTTTATTTGTGTTTAAAAATTTAAAAATTTATCAGATATTATTTTAATTTCTAAGAAAAATTAAACTTAATTATTCTTTATTCATTGTATAATTTTTACATTTTTTTAAGATGTTTCCTACGGGCTCCCAACATCTCTCCCGAAGAATTTCCGTGAAGAAGTACAAGAACGGAAAAAGGAAGTGAATATTTACTTCTGAAAAAAATGGATTTCAAATGAAAACGATTCATCTTCCTACAGATTTACTGGAAATTTGTGTCGATGAATTAACATTGAATATTTTTATTAATGCGCTGCGAAGTCATTGTTATAAACACTTGCTTTCTATTTTATTTGTAATGCAAACATGGGAACTTCATAAAGTAAGTTTAAAGCATATTTTACAACAATTTTTTAAAATACAATTTATCATTAATTTTACAGGAAGATTTTTGTACATTTTTCACCATAACTAGATAAATACAGTAGATCATCGATTATCCGAACACCGATCAACCGTCACATTGGTTAACCGACCGCGTTCTAGTCTGCAAATTTAAATGTCCGCTAGTGATGTGGCGCTACAATATTTGACTATGTCTTGGCTACTTTAATAGTATTTTTACGTGTTTTAGCTGGCAACACTGGCACGACGGTGAAAGGGAGCCAGTATTGAAACGAGGCTTAATTTTCTAATTTCTAACGATACCATAGCGACGATTATTATTTAAACAAAAAATTTGTTAGGCTCAACATCGATGAAAATTCAACGCGAAGTTGGTTAATAGCGATATACTAATAAACTAATTACATGGGATATATTACTATACTTTACTAATAATGTATTTTTTCATTCTTTTCGGTTATCCGATTTTTTCAGTTATCCGACCAACCCGAGTATCCAATTGAGTCGGATAATCGATGCTCTACTGTAATTCATTTAAATGATATTTTTTATCTCACGCACACAGTAGAGAAAGATAAGTTTACGATTTTTAAATTTTACAAACAACTATTGATTCCGAATATTTTAAAAAGTTTAAAATAATAATATTTTTCAATTAATTCACTGTATTGCACGAACAAGCGTATTCAAAAGTTTCAGTGATTAATTTCACAGAAAGTATTATTTTGACAAACAACATATACAGAATTATTTCATCTACCTTTATTAACATCATCTAAATAAATAAATTACATTTAATTAGTCACTGTGTATAACATTAATAATATTTTTGATACCGGACAGTGAAATAATTAGGAAGTGCAAATGACATGATAAATGACACAAGATACTTTTTCAAATGTTAATATCTGTAAACGCTTCTAAATAGTCCGGCTCATTATATATGCATAATGTTTAACAACTACAAATAAAATAAAATATTAATTAATATAGTAAAGCTGAAAACATATTTTATTCATAAAATTATTAATTCAACGAAACGATCGCATTAAACAGTGAACTGTTATTAATGATTAAAAACTAAGTAATTTAGTACTAAAGGTAAACGTTAGACGCTATATCTTATGTAAATTAATAGTTATAATCTTAATAATTTATTAAATAATTTAAAATTATTTTAAACCGAATAATGAAAATTTTTAACTTTTAGTTTAACTATATTTATCAAGAGTATTTACTTTAATTTTCACCGAAGTGTCAATCTGACTGAAACAGTAACAAAAGCCGACAATGCTAAAAAAATCAACAAGTACTACACTACACTCGCTCATGAAATAAGGCAACTGTGAAGAATGGATAACGTACCTATTGTCCACTATTTCTGGTGTTATACGATATACACTACTTAAAAGTGTAAAGACAATGAACCTTAATAAAATGCACTACAGAAAGCCGCAATATTAAACAAATGTCACATTATTAGAAAGTTCTTGACATATATACCAAGAATACAAAAGCTTATTATAACACTTGTTTGACTATCTATGCAATTACTTTAATCTTTCGTAGTACTTGACACCAGAACAACCTGAGCATGACAATTTCAACACAAAAGATTTAAAATATAATTTGGT